>NC_069504.1:961699428-961946928 GCF_027579735.1 Bombina bombina
TTATATGTATAGAGATAATTGCATATAGATATTGAGATAACTAGACATATATATATTCATATACATATCTCGCTATAAATAGATATAGCTGTCTGAAAATCATCACATATATATAGAGAAATATTTATTTACAAATAAATAGAAAATATTCCGTTACAAAAACATTCTTGCAATATGAAATATTTGCATTTCCATGAACACATTTTGAGGAGAACATGTCATTGGCTTTGCACAACAGATTAGGGTTTTTGTGCTTTTCTTTTTTCTATTTGTCTTCTCCATTGAGAATACGAGAATGTGCATGTGATTTGGCTGTTTGGATTATGCGGGGTTAACGAGCATGAAAAATACGTTATTTTGCAACTTGTAATACCTGCAAAACCCGAAATGTGAAAAAGCCATAAGGTACGCTGTGTTTTCGCAATTGCAACAGATTTTCCGTGCATCTTGTAATCTTGCCCAAAATAAGTAATCAGTTGATATTACACCCTGCAGGACATATATTCACCACCTCCAGTTATAGATAAATCCGTATTATTTGAGGGCTGGTATTTTGCCAAGTATAGATCTGCACATAGTAAACAGAATAATAAAACAGGTACCTTGGAGGAGTCGTTAATGGTCTTTATTAAAGCTGGTTGGGGAAACCTTGATATAACCTGTCCGTCTTTGACGTCTCTCTTCTGCTTAGTCATGTGGTGATTACAAAAATAATAAACACTAAAATTGCAAAAAATAAAGAAAATTACCATTACAAAAAATAACAAACAAAATTATCCAAAATAATAAAAATTATTCCTTTTCTAATACCCCGTTTTAAAACAAAAAAACACCACAAAATGAAAAACCCTAATCTATAATAAACTACCAAGGGCCCTTAAATGGGCATTTTGTAGGGCATTGCCCTAAAGTTAACAGCTCTTTTGCAAACAAATAAAAACAAACACCCCCTTACATTACAAACCCCTACCACCCCAAACCCACAAAATAAAAAAAAAAACCTAACTAAAAAAAAACTAATCTACCCATTGCCCTGAAAAAGGGCATTTGTATGGGCATGGACCTTAAAAGGGCATTCAGCTCTTTTACTGCCCTTAAAAGGGCATTCAGCTCTTTTTCAGCCATTAAAATAATTAAAAAAAACTAATAAAAAAAAAAAACACCCACCAAAAAATAAATAAAAAAAAAAGATAACACTAACCCCAAAATCAGTACTCACAGTTGCTGAAGTCCAAGGAAAGATCTTCATGCCAGCGGCGAAGCATCTTCATCCAGGCAGCTCCATCTTTATCCATCGAGGGACCGTCATCTTCTATCTTCATCCCAGCTGAGGTGGAGGTCCAGGTGGAGGTCCTCTTCATGGGATCGTCCGCCGCACACTGAGGATTCAATGCAAGGTACCCCTTTTATATTTGAATCAGCCAATAGGAATGAGAGCTGCTTAAATCCTATTGGCTGTTCAAATCAGCCAATAGGAATTAGAGCTGCTTAAATCCTATTGGCTGATTTTAATTTTTCAGCCAATAGGAATGCAACAGTAACCCAATATAAAGGGGTACCTTGTATTGAATCCTCAGTGTGTGGCAGACAATCGCATGAAGAGGACCTCCACATCGGACTGATGGACTTCTGCCTGGACCTCCGCCTCCGCGCATCCACCGACCGCTCCACCTCTAATGGGATGAAGATAGAAGATGCCGGTCCCACGATGGATACAGATGGAGCCATCTGGATGAAGATGCTTTGCCGCTGGGATGAAGATCATTCACCGGACTTCAGCAACTGTGAGTACCGATTTTGGGGTTTGTTTTTTGGGGGGGGGGGGTTTAGATTAGGGATTTTTTTATTTTAATGGGCCAACAAAGAGCTGAATGCCTTTTAAGGGCAATGGGGTAGATTCGTTTTTTTTTAGTTAGGTTTTTTTAATTTGTGGGTTTGGGGGGGGTGGGGTGGGGTTGGGGTTTGTAATGTTAGGGGGTGTTTGTTGTATTTGTTTTTAGCAAAAGAGCTGTTAAGTTTAATGCAATGCCCTACAAAAGGCCCTTTTAATATGAATAATTTGTATTATTTTGGATAGATTAGGTTTATTTTTTATTTTGTGGGTTTGGGGGGTGGGGGTTTGTAATGTTAGGGGGTGTTTGTTTTTATTTTTTTGCAATAGAGTTGTTAACTTTAGGGCAATGCCCTATAAAAAGCCCTTTTTAAGGGTCCTTGGTAGTTTATTATAGATTAGGTTTTTTTTATTTTGAGGTGGGGTTTTTTTTAAACAGGGTATTAGAATAAGAATAATTTTAATTTTTTGGGATAATTTCATTTGTTATTTTTTGTAATGGTAGTTTTTTATTTTTTGTAATTTTAGTGTTTTTATTTTTTGTAATTGTAGTTATAATTTTTTAGTAATGTTAGCTTTTTAATTTTTAGTAATGTTAGGTTTTTTATTTTTAGTAATGTTTGGTTTTATTAGTGTAAGCTTAGGTTTTATTTCTATTTCACAAGTAAGTTTGTATTTATTTTAACTAGGTAGATAGTAACTAGTTATATTGTAGCTAGCTTAGGTTTTATTTTTATTTCACAAGTAAGTTTGTATTTATTTTTAAAAAGGTAGTTAGTTAATAATTGTAACTTTAATGTAGGTCTATTTTAATTATGTTAAAGTTAGGGGGTGTTAGGTTTAGGGGTTAATATAGTTTAATTTAGGTTGTTGTGAAGTGGGGGTCGGCGGTTTAGGGGTTAATAGGTTTAGTTATTTTTGGCCTTGTGGGTGTATGGCGGTTTAGGGGTTAATAGGTTTAGTTAGTATTTTAGTTAGTGTTGGTGATGTGGTGCACGGCGGTTTAGGGGTTGATAGATTTAGTTAGTGTCGGCGATGTCAGGTAACTGTAGTTTAGGGGTTAATAGGTTTAGTTAGTGTTGGCGACATTTGGGAACGCCGGTTTAGAGGTTAATAGGTTTCATTAGTGTTTTAGTTAGTGTCGGCGATGTTGGGGAACTGCGATTTAGGGGATAAAAGGTTTAGTTAGTGTCAACGATGTTTGGGAACGGCGGTTTAGGAGTTAATTGCTTTATTTAGTGATTTAGTTAGTGTCAGCGATGTCAGGGAACTGCGGTTTAGGGGTTAATAGGTTTAGGTAGTGTTTGCGATGTGAGGGGCGGCTGTTTAGGGGTTAATAGGTTTAGTTAGTGTCAACTATGTGGCGGACGGCGGTTTAGGGGTTAATAGATTTATTTTGTGTCGTCGATGTGGGTCGTGGTGGTTTTTTTAGATAATTTTTAGACATGTGCTATTCGTTACAGATCGATTCGGAAATTCGTCCGAATTCGTTAAATTCGGAGATTCGGATCGAATCGAATTTCCGAATTAAAATAGTGCCGAATCTACTGAATAAATCCGAATTAGTTCGGATTTATTCGGTAAATTCAGATGGCCATGGATTACACTAGTATTGTACAGTATATTAGGTTATATCACTCTGCTATGGGTTACACCTAATATACAGTACTTAATACTAGTCTAATACACAGCATATCCGACCTAACACATACCAAAATTCCAAATTTCCAAATCAAACCGAATCCAGCCGAATTTATTCGAATCCGAATGAATCCGAAACGAATCCGAAACAAATTTATTCAAATTTTTCCGAATTCGAATCGATCCGAACCGAAATTCGAAAAAATCCGAATTGATCCGAACCGAACCGAAACAAATTTTTCGATCATGCACAAGTCTAATAATTTTGTTTCGGCAATTGTTTTTTTTGGATCCATTCTTTATTTATATGCATTATTCTATTCTAAACTTCAGAATAGAAAAATGCATATGAATAAAGAATGAACGATTTAACTTAACATAACTAATTTGCCAAAACAATTTTTTTTTAACTTAACTAAAGTAATTTGCCAAAACGAAATTATTTATTTAACTAATGAAATGAAACGAAACACATTTTTTAGCGTTACACATATCTAATTTGTGTGCACATGCTTGCCATTTACTTTAAGATCCGCTGGCTTCAGGGATTCAGTTGCCTGCACTTAGTGCCTTTCAGCTCACAGATTCCCCAACGTATGAGATGTAAGCATCCAGGTAGAGCACTGTCCACACATTAAATGTATGCATATAATGGCGATACAAATTCAAACACTGCTTCACTTTCAACGCATTTCACCCTGGTTGCAGTCTTTATCAAGATAAGTTTTAGCAGTTAATTATGCTTCTTATAAAGGCAAACATTTTCCTATAGGTTAATTATATCCCTGCCTTCATTTAAGGTGTATGATAGTAATTCATCCTTGAAAAAAGTTACTTTATAGTTCTCCTGCTAATTACATCTATTTCTTCGGAGGTGGTGTTACTTATTATCAATATTTAGCCATGCTAATATTAACTGGATGTGGCATAACAAATATAGTGCTACTTAGTCAAAATGAAAAATCTTACAATTGTACATTTAAAGGTATACAGGGGACAAACAAAATAAAGTAGGAGGAGAGTTTCTAATCTATACATATACTATCTAACTATCTAACCAAACTGACTAACTCTTTCAATCTACTTTTATACTGTACATTTGTCCATTATTCTGGCAAAAAGGAATAAAAATCAAGATCAGAATTGAGTCCTTTTGGGAACAATGTATATATTGTGTAAATACGATTCCTCTCCAATTGGGGGACACTTTACAAAGAACCCAATATTTTAGATCACTTATTCTGTTATGTTTTTCCCTAAAGTGTTTGTATAAGTAGGTGTCCAAATCTCACTTTTCAATATTACAGAGATGTTCTCTTATACATTCTTTAAAACATCTCTTTGTTTCATCCAAATATCACAGACAACACATACACTGTAAGGCATAAACATCTCCTTTTTGTGTGCATCTCAGGGTATCTTTCATTATAAACTACTCCACTGTATTAGGTATCAGTAGGGATTTTTTTTTTTTTTTTTTAAAGAATACTTTTTATTGAGGTAAAGTCATAAATAAAACAGTACATTTACATAAGGGAATCATGGCAACATGTCCATATGACACACATCAAGAAAGCAAACATAAGTGAACAATAAAACAGACATGTCATTAGAATTATGTAAAGTTCTTGCGAGCTATCCAAAGAGGACGTTCCTTAGCCATGAGTGATACCTCTTTTTACATAACTTCATATTCACAGACAGCGAATAGTACATGCATCTGAGTTATCTACTGTAAGCCTATAATCTCACAGAGGTGGTTAGTACCTGAAGGCTTATCCCTGTCAATGCTCAGTTCAGAGATCATAGTTTTAGTTAAGATAACATAGACCAAGAAAAACAGTAACTGAAGTTTCATACATGCCTTGCCTGGGGCATGGCCCCTCCTCTAGATTTAACTAATATAAGATGAAGTGTATATGGAATACCCAGTTAACTAGACCCAGGCAGGCTATACCTTGTTCAACAGTAAAAAGGTTGAGAATGTAACCGGGCGGCAGGGCGTCCGGGTGTGTAGAAAGGAGTAAGAGAGTGAGGAAGGGGGGAGAGAGGGGAAAGAGGAAGCGAAGGGGAAGAGAAAAAAAAAAAAAAAAAAAAAAACGGGGAAAAAAAAGGGGGGGGGGAGGGGGACCCAAGTCCCAACAGCGGGTGGCTATCTTCTACACTGTTCCTTTGGTCTCCACTCCCGAGGCCATTGTATTTTAAATGTCTTTCTATTTGTTGACTCCTACTTCCCAGAGTGCCCAAACTTACCCGTGTAATCCAGCTCTGCCCATGGATCTCAAAGAGAATTCCTCCATAGAACGGATATATTCGATGATATCTCGTAGCATGTAAAGTGTGACCTGTGTTTTTCCCAACCAGCATCTTGCGATTGCTAGTTTCGTAGCTAAGAGTATAGTGATACAAAGCATTCTCTCAGGTTGGGCCAGTTTTCCTAGTCCCAAATGGAACAGGGCAGTATCAGGTGTCAGTCTGTGTAGTAACCCCAATTGATCTAACATTACCTCTATTTGGTCCCAGATTACCTTGACTCCCGCACAGCTCCACCAGATATGGTAGTGAGAACCCCTTTGGCCACACCCCCTCCAGCATCTGTCCGAAGTCTGTGGGAACATCTTATTGAGGCTGACTGGTACTCTATGCCAGCGTAGGACTAGTTTTATGTAAAGCTCATATAATGAGACACAGTGGATTGCTGCTCTAGTATATTGAACTGCCTGTTGCCACTCCAACTCCTCGTGCTCCTTCCCCATATCCCTCTCCCATTCCACGATGCGGAAGGTTTTGGTAAATCTTTAGGAATCTAATAGGAGTTGATAGTGTATTGTCAACGCCTTGCGTAGGGGCTTGCCCACTAGCCATCTTTTTTCCCATTGTGTCAATTCTCTGGGTTTCTCCTTTTGGAACTTCCAGGATATCAACAATGATATAAGCCTGAAATACTCAAAGTGGAACTTTTTGGGAATATCTATGTCCGACAAGTCCGAAGCTTGGATCGCCAACCTTCGGGGTGTATAGAGATCTCTGACATGCCTGATACCCCAGCCAGACCACAGCTGCGCATGGGATTCCGGCAGGCAGGATAGGAGAGCCCTGATTGAATGGATTGGGGATGGGTGCGGAGCCACTCCGGTCAAGCCACGAAGTTCTCTCCATATTTTAATGCCTGCTTTAATGACAGGATTCTCAACCCCCAAAAGTGTATCTGCATGTTGAGGGACCCATATAAGGTCTTCTAGCAACAGACCTGAGGGGAGCACAGCTTGCTCAAGCTGTCC
Organism: Bombina bombina; assembly: GCF_027579735.1. Lineage (NCBI taxonomy): Eukaryota > Metazoa > Chordata > Amphibia > Anura > Bombinatoridae > Bombina > Bombina bombina. Next base: position 961,706,182 of record NC_069504.1, read on the forward strand.
CCACCTGGTGTCTTCAGCTGGGGCCCCCCACGCAGTCACGTGGGAGAGCATAGCCGCCTTATAATACTTGCCTATGTTGGGTGCTGCCAACCCTCCATGTAGAACAGGCCGTTGTAATTGTTGCATGGCTATCCTCGAGGGTTTACCCTGCCAGATAAACCTGTTTATGATCGTCTGGAAACGACTAAGAATATATTGCGGGACAGCCAATGGTATACACCTAAAGAGGTATGTGACCTTGGGGAGAAGGGACATCTTTACCGACTGTATTCTCCCAATCCATGATATCTCATATTTAACCCATTTCGCAGTAAGAGAATCAAATTCTTTTAGTAGAGGGTCGTAATTTGCCCGAATTACTATCTTCGGGTCCGGGGAAAGGATAACCCCCAAATGTTTCAATTCAGTTGTGGACCAAGCAAATGGGTAAGTCTCCTTGAGCCCCTTAAGTTGCTCCGTAGGCAGGTTTATTACCAACGCCTCTGTCTTAGTAAAGTTGAGCTTATAGTATGATATCGTACCAAATGTCCGTAAACATTCGAAGACTACCGGCAATGAGGTCTCAGGTTCCGTGATGAACAGGGTGAGGTCATCTGCAAAAAGTGCGAGTTTCTGCATAGTATCATGAATCAACATTCCCTGAATTCCAGCAGTTTTTCTAATCATGGCTGCCAGAGGCTCAATAGACAGCACAAAGAGCAGTGGAGACAACGGGCACCCCTGCCTAGTCCCATTTCTGATCTCAAAGGGATCGGAGCAGAACCCCTTTCCTCGGATTCTGGCTGAAGGGCCCGAGTACAGTGCCATGATCGCACTAATTAGACAGACCGGAAGCCCAAAGGCCCTCAACACTTCCTCCATATACTCCCACCGCACCCTGTCGAAGGCCTTTTCTGCGTCCAACGACAGGGCAACAAGTGGGAGCCCCAGAGACTTAGATTCAGCAAAAATGTCCAGAAGGCGGCGCGTATTGTCTGAACCCTGACGGCCCCGGACAAACCCCACATGGTCCAGATGGATCAGGGAGGGGAGTATTTTGGCTAGTCTGTTGGCCAGGATTTTCGAGTAAAGTTTTATATCCACATTTATTAAGGATATAGGTCTATAACTTGCACATCTGCTCGGATCTTTATCCGGTTTTGGGAAGGTCACAATTTCTGCTTCCAAGTATTCTCTGGGAAAACACCCAGTCTGGAAGGCTGCATTAAAGACAGACATCAGGATGGGACTAACCTCCCCCGAGAGTTTCTTGTAGAAGATAGATGAAAATCCATCTGGACCCGGGGCCTTGTGCAGTTTCAGCCCCTTTATAGCCTGGGTCACCTCAGAAACAGTAATAAGAGCTGACAACGATTCCTCAGCTTCCTTCGAGACCTTGGGCAGGTTGAGGGTATGCAGAAAGTTCACTATATCCTCTCTAGGGAGGCTTGGCCTTCCCTCCAAAGAGGATATCTGGTAGAGCTTGCTATAATACTCCACAAATGCTTCGCCTATGGCTCTCGGCGAATAACACCTCCCCTCCTCCGTCTGGATATAGGAGATTCTGTTCGCCATTGTTTTTTGGCGAAGTTTATTCGTGAGCATGCGGTCGGCCTTGTTTCCACTATGGTAGAATTTCATTTTCAGATATCTGAGCTTCTTTGCATTTGCTCAAGCTCCAATTTTTGGATTTGTGCCTTGATTTCTTGCCACTTAGTGACATCCAGAGGGGAGGCCCTGTTCTCAGCTCTCTTCCTAAGTGCTCCCAGCTTGCAGTATAACTGTGCCAGGGACTCATTTCTCTGTTTTCTCTGCTGTGATTCCTTTTTTATAAGGAGCCCCCTCATGTAGGCTTTTAGTGCCAACCAGACTATGGGGACTGAAGTCTCCCCTGTGTTGTTGACCCTTAGAAATTCTGTGGTTTCTCTGGTCCATTCGGGCATGGAAGTATCTTGGAATAAATGATCAGGCATGCGCCATCTCCTGGGCCCCTCTCGGGCACCTCCTGCCTCTAAGGCAACCTCCGCATCATGATCCGACCATGTGCATGGCATTATAACAGATCTTTGTACCATCCTCAGTGCCCAAGGGTCACAGAAGAAGTAGTCTAATCTGGAGAAGGATGAGTGGGGAGCCGAGTAGAAGGTATGATCACAGGGGTCAGGGTGGAGAGCCCTCCAGACATCATGGAGGTCATATTGGGCAGACAGTTCCCTAAATTTTTGAGAGGTATAGTCTCTATTCCTATCTCCTGACAGTTTAGTGTTCCCCCTTCTATCTTTCTCTGGATCCCAGATCATGTTGAAATCTCCAGCTAGTAGGGTGTGGCCTTGTTTCACTTTATCTAATTTCCGGAGGAGATTCTTAAGGAAGCTAGCTTGATTGGTGTTGGGTACATATATAGCCACCAATGTATACAGAATACAATCAAGCCGGCATACACAAATTACGTACCTCCCTGCAGCATCACATTCAGTGTATATAGGTTCGTACGCTACTTGATCCCCTATCAGTATCATCACACCCCTTGCCTTCTTGTGAAATGTGGATGTAATACAAATTGGGTAGTGTATGGATTTGAATCTGGCGGCTATATCTTCCGTCCAGTGGGTCTCTTGGAGGAGAGCTATGTCAATATGGTGTTTTTTCAGAAATTTAGTGAGCAAGCTCCGTTTAGTCGGAGAGTTCAGGCCTCTGGTATTTAAAGTGCATAGTTTCATGTCTCGCAGCTATGAGGGGGGCCCTTAGGTGTAAGAAGAGAAAGAGGAAAAAAAAAAAAAGGGGGGGGGGAAGGGGGTAGGGGAGAGAGGGAGGGATGAGAGTTATAGAATAAGAGTTTTCGGAATGCTGATCCAACCTCCCCAGACGCCCCACCTCCCCGAATTGGCAGAGAGTCCTCTACTCCGCCAGGTGTATGCGGGGGGCCAAGTGTCCCCTATCCGCATATGAATCCTATGTTTCACGGGTTGGGGAGCAGTGATGTAAAATACTGTGATATGTAGAGGAGTGGAGCGTTGGGGTGGGAAGGATAGGGACAGGAATAGATGGAGTGAGGTAGTGTTGGTAGGGCAGGGGGGGAGGGGAAGTGGGGAGGGAAGGGGCGTGGGACAGGAAACAGGAGTGGGCAGAAGGAATGAGTGAGAAGCACGACGGGATGGGATAGTCGAGATGGGATGGGAGAGGCAAAGAAACTAGTATGGGACACGATGGGAAGGGAGCGGGAGAAGGGAGTTATGAGATGGAGGGGTAAGATGGGAACTATGTGGTGGAAGGACAGAGGACGAAAGTTGGAAGATGAGGGGGGGGCTAGGTAGAGAGGCGAAGGGGAAAGAAGATTGTGATGAGCCGGTAGGTGTGCAGTGCACAGTGTAAAACAGAGAATGAAGGGCGAAAAGTGGAGGGTGAGGGTTGGGGGATGTAGGGTGAAAGGTGGGGGGCGAGATATGGGAGAAGGAGGTAATGGATGCGGAATGGAAGGTGGAGGGTGAGAGATAGAGGATGAGAGATGGAATATGAAAAGTGGTAGGTGAGGGGTGAAGGATGAAGGATGAAAGATGAAAGATGAAAAATGAAAAATGAGAAATGAAAAGTGAAAAGAAAAGAAAAAAAAACAAAAAAGAAATGGAGAAATGGAGGGGGCGGAGCCAACAACAGACCCATAGCCCCCCCCCCAAACCTGTAACTATAGAAACATATAAAATTAAGACAACATCAACAAGTTTATAACCGTGCATAAGGACAGCAGTGACTTAACATAGGCCTGATAAGCCTTCAACATCAGTAAAATTTAAATCCACTTTGACATTAAACAGCATATAGACATTCACTGAGGCTAGTGGCATTCAAAACTTATACTTTTACTAGTTTTCATGACATAGTTGAGACCCACTAGTGCACTTCTAAGTGGACACAACCTAGCCAGACCCATGCAGACCCTAACAGGCACAGAATTAGTCTCAAGACTATGGGCTACCAGGATTCCATTCTTGGGCATGTACTCTCAGCTCCGGACTCCTTCTGCGTGGACGTGCTGGTAGGTTACGTTCTATGGGGGGTCTCCCCGGGGAGGCTGACGGTGACCCAGCCTGCCTTGGCAATTGCCATGTCCTGAGGAGCTCCTGCCCCTGTTGGGGAGTCAATATGATATGATGAGTTCCATCTTTGGTAGCTATTAGTTTGGTTGGAAAGCCCCATCTGTATCGAACTTGGTTACTTCTCAAGACTCTGGTGACCTCTGCAAAACTTCTCCTTTGAGCCAATGTGTAGGAGGAGAGATCTGGAAACAGCGTGACCTCTCTGAATTGTCCATTAAGCTGGGGGGAGCGCAGCATTGCTCTCATCAATTTCTCTTTGTATGAGTAGTAATGTAAACGGGCTATAGTGTCTCTGGGTTTGCCAGGAGGAAGATTTCTAGGTCTCGCCGTACGATGGATGCGATCTATTCTATGCATGTCTCCAGCAGCTGGACCGAGGATTGACTGGAAAAGACGATGTGCATAATCTTCTAAGTCTTGCGGGAGAACCGACTCTGGGATTCCTCTGAGTCTCACATTATTTCGCCTAGATCTATCCTCTAGATCCGCCACCTTCGCCTCCAATGAAGATACTTGATCCATCAGGCTTTGCGTTTGGCCCACCCAATTAGTATGGTCCACCATGAGATCTTCCTGTTTCATTTCAATAGTATCAGTTCTTTCACTGATAGAGGAGATATCTCGTCTCAGATCCTCAAATGTTCTTTCCAGCTTGTCAAACCGTCTGCTGAGGGTCTGATTTTGGGTCTCGAACATGCGCTGGATGGATTCAAGTGGTAAAGGTAGAGTGTCTCCCTTAAATCTACCTGGGGTATTTGAAGTGGAGAGTCTGCTCTCGGGATGGTCCTCCGGCATATCTGAGGTATTAGATAACTCATCTTCGGATCTGACTGAATCTCTTTGTCCCCTCGGATGGAAGTGATCCATCACAGTCTTCTTAGGGCCAAGGTTGCCTTTCAGTTTCTTCTTCGCTTGCTGCAACATAGTTGTTAGGTCTTTCCTTACCAAACTGGTCACTGCTATAACTGGTATATAGATGTTGTCAATCTGTATTATGTGAGAAGGGGGGGGGGCTTCCAGGGCCCTTTTTAAACCGACATAATGGTGTCTGACTAACTTTGGGTGCACAAATCAATGTATAGCAGGCATGTAGTCTCCCTCAAGGGGAGGGATCTCCGGGTCTGCAGAAGGTCTGGAGGTATTAGTTTTGTCTACCACTATACTGGGGGTTAAGCCCCCCTAGGGGGTATGCTGCTGTATCTTTATGTTAATATGTGACCCTCTCCTAGGGAAGTTGTCACCATAGGACGAGATGGGGAAAAGGAAAGGGGGTATGACCCGCCAGTAGTCACCTGGCGGGAAAGGGAGGAGAGGGCACACCTAGAACCTGGAGATAAGGTTAATGTTAAATATGCAAACTTAACAAAGATCAGTTCAACACCCTTTATAACCAGAGGACATATATCTAGGTCCCCCAAGATAAACTGCAGCAAGTTAGGGAAGACAAGGTTGTAATGAAAAAATTTCTTAGGGACAACCTAAAAATTGTACTCAGATCTAGAACAGGTGTGTCAATTACAGAACCATTATACCTGTAGGGATAGTCAAAAAGTATTAGGCATACACTTATCAAACATAAATTGAGATGACACTCCACTTTGGGCTCTGAGCTCAAAGACACTTGCGCTGACGCAGCAGCCTTTAGTATATAAAAAAAAAAAACTGTCAGCAATCAGCAATCACCAAGCTATGTTAAAATGGTGAGGCCAAGAAGCCTCACCTAAATTAAGTCAATAGCCCACAATTTCTAGTACCAGGTCAAAAAGGCCTCTACTCTCACACTATAAGGATAGGGCCTGAAGCATAAAGCACAGTAGGTTAACTTGTACAAATTTGCATTAATTGGTACACACTCGTCTAAATTGCAACTTAAATAACTGCTATAGCAAATGCCTGCAAAAGATAAATGGTTAGAAATGCAGTAAAAGGTTAACACAGCACATTTTACAGTTGTTAATACCTAGCATGTAGTGGCAAAAAGGGTCAAACCTTTACAGTAGAATTGATGTGCAGGGCCACTATGAATGCTGTTATACACCTGATCCTATAGGGAGAAAGCGAGAACGTTATGAAACAGGCATTGCAAATATACACTCCACTTTGGGCGCAAGCCCAAAGACAATAATGCTGGCACAGCAGCTTAAAACACAACAACCTGCAGACACTGATTTTCAGTCCATCAAGTATGTCCTGAGGGTTTATGAGTTCCCAGAGAAAAAAAGGTTCTCCTATGTGACTTGGCAATTCAGATGTGCACAGTCTTGTATGCTAGGGTAAATTTGTGTGTAAAGGACTGGCAGTCTCTGCCTAATTGACCGGATTGAAACTATATGCAGAAAATCATTGCCTGCTTCCTATGTAGTTAAATGCTAGTCTGTTTTGACAAGGACCCTTATATGTATTGGAATATTTTGAGAGGCCAATACCTCAGTCTCCCACGTGGGTGAGGCCTACTCACAGACTAGGGAAAACCTCAACTGCGTCTGTTCTCCCTGTAGTTCTCCCCTCCTCTAATGAGTCTCTCAGGCTAGCCGTATATGTGAAAGAGGTCTGAGGTGGTCAGGGGCCAAAACACAACTCACCGTACCTCGGCCGCCCAGCACTCCTGAAGACGATCCGGACTCAGCAAGATGGCTAACTTTCGCGCCCTCACTTCTGAGCCGCGCAACAAGGGGGATATAGAGGCTTGACCTGTCGGGTCTCCCTGCTCTCCAGCAGCTCCGCTGTCTCACTCCGGGCTCCCACTCCAGCAGTCCAGGGCGGCCAGAGGGGCCCGATCAGCAACCCGGGTAGCAGTCCAGCTCCGGTCGGTGTTAGGCCGGGAGTCACTGTTTACCAATGTGGCCCCAGGGGTAAGCAGCTTTTCCTTGGCGAGTTGGTAGGAGTGTAGTCAAGTATCCGGAGTGGAGCCCCGACCCTCCGGAGACCAGGAACCACCGCAGCCGTGGCACTTAAAGCAGGGTTCACAGCAACAGCTGCAGGTGTCCTCTGCCGGTGTCCTCTTGGATAGGTCTGTCCTGCTGGCAACACTTTTTCTTTTTTTGGTCTCGCGGACTTCACTCGGCTCCTCACAGCCTCCCCTGACTAAGTTCAGCAAGGGGGAGATAGTGTGTTGACGTTCTGGAGTGGAGCCCCAACCCTCCAGAACGCGGGCAAACTCAGTCTCAGTGTTGCGGGCGGCAAGCTAGCGTGTGGCCAGCCCGATGTAAAAAAAACTCAGTCAGGTCCCTCAAAATCAATAGATTCTGGCCCCAAATGATGATAGCCGGCTTCTAGTTTATGTTACCCTAAGTTTTTTTTTTTTTTTTTTTTAACAATATTATTTAATATATAAATAAATTAGTACCTTTATGAACAAAAAGCTCTAAAAGAAGCAGCCCATATACACCAGGCCCAATGAAGTAGAGAAAGTGAAGAAAAAGAGAAAGAAGAAGAAGAGGAGAGAAAGAAAAAACAAACAAAAAAAAAAAAAAAAAAAAAAGGGGGGTGGGGGTCTCCCATAATGAATTCGATTACATTTTTAGTGGTAAAATTATATGCACACTCAGAAGGTCACCAATTAGTTTAACCAGTTTGGGGGGGTTTCCAGGTAGTGAGCAGAGATTCGTATACATCTATTTGGTTGCTTTGAAGATAGTGCAACCTTTCAAGTGATAGTAATTCATTCACAGCGGATTTCCACTCTACAAGAGTGGGCACCTCCTTAGATTTCCAAAGTCTAGGAATCAGTCTCTTCGCGCCAGTAAGCATAATCAAAAGAAGGGCCCGTCCCTGCCTGTTAATATTGTCAGGTAAATGTAGAAACAGAATGGTTTCGAGGGAATTTGGAATATGTACATTTAATATGTTAGACATCTCCTCTAAGACAGTTGACCAGAAGTTTGTCAGCCTAGGGCAGGACCACCAAATGTGTGAGAGTGTTCCCATCTCGCCACAACCTCTCCAACAAGCCGCTGAGGCCGTCGGAAAAAATCGATGCAATCTAGATGGAGTATAATACCATCTAGTGTGAAATTTAAGTTGTATTTCCTGAACTACTGCTGAAACTGAGGAGTGTTTAATCAGTCTAAATGACTTGAGCCATTCCTCCTCCCCCACCTCATTATTAATGTCTCTGTTCCATGCATCAGTGTATGTTGGTAATCTTATGTCAGGTGGAACGAGAAGCATTTTATATATTTTTGAAATTAGTCTTTTTGGCGGGGTGGAGTCAGTACATAAGGTCTCAAACGGTGTAAGCTCTCTAAGGAGATCATGTTTATTTTCGTGGTGTGCTAAATAGTGGGAAAGCTGGTGATATCTTAACCAAGATGAGAAAATATAGTCTGAGTGTTCCCTCATTTCATGTTGTAGTTTGAGTCTCCCATTGGTCAAAGCGAAATGTAAAGCGCCTACTCTCAGGTTGTAAGGTTTATCTCTGTTTCTACTCAAGTCATAATAGGGTAAGTCAGGATTCTCTAAAATTGGGATAAGTGGTGAGGTGCGTTTAGATATGTGTGTACTTGTGGAAATTAACCTGTCCCATTCCGTAAAGGTTTCTGTTAGTAAATGGTAATTTTGCAATATTTTTGGGCGTTTAGGCGCAGGGGTCCACGCCAGAGAAGCAACATTATTAGAATGTAGAATCTGCCCGTCAATCCTGATCCATAACTTCTGTGAAGAATTGTGTGCCCACTCTGTAAGCCTCTGCAATAATATGGCCCTCCTATATAATGCCAGATCTGGGAATCCCAGTCCCCCTCTATCTCTGGGAAGGTAAAGGGTCTTTTTTGGAACTCTGGGTTTTACTCCTGACCATATGAACTGCTCTAAGGTTTTTTGAAGTTTGGGTAGGAAATCCGCTGGTAGGTGAATAGGGGTCGTTTGCATGATATAAAGTATGCGTGGTAAAATATTCATTTTGATTAAGCCTATCTTTCCTAGCCAGGATAATGATTTGTTCTTCCATGAGGATAGGTCATCGGATATCTCTTTCTTAATAGTTAAGTAATTATTTTTATATAGATCTGCCATGTTTGCTGATAGGTAAATGCCTAAGTATTTCAGCTTTGTGGCTGCTAAGGGGACTTTATGATGTTGTGCTAGGAACTGGGTATGTTCAGGGGGAGAGTTGATGTTGAGAAGTTCTGATTTAGAAAGGTTTAAATGGAAATTAGAAAGATTACCATATGCCGTTAGTTCAGAAAGTAACTCTGGGATTGATGTTTCTATATCAGTAAGAGTGTACAGAACATCGTCGGCATATAGTGCCTGTTTATGCTCCGTGTCACCAATGCGGATTCCTTTGATGGTAGGGTTAAGGCGTATTTTTTGTGCTAATGCTTCAATTGAAAGTGCAAAAAGTAAGGGGGATAACGGGCATCCCTGACGGGTCCCGTTAGTTATAGTGAAGGTATCTGATAATGTTCCGTTTAGTCTAATCCGAGCATTGGGAGCTGAGTAAAGAGCAAAGACCATATCTAGGAAAGGCTCTCCAAAATTCATGGCCTTCATGACCTGACGCAGGAAGAGCCAATCGACCCGGTCGAAGGCCTTCTCTGCGTCAGTCGAAAATAATGCCATAGGTACCCCTTCAATCTGTGCGAAATTTATTATCTGGATCACCTTCATGGTATTATCACGTGCCTCCCTCCCAGGCACAAACCCTACCTGTTCGGGGGAGACAAGATTTGTGAGAAATTTATTAAGACGATTTGCTAAAATTTTTGAGAGAATTTTGATGTCTAGGTTTAATAGGGAGATAGGTCTAAAATTTGCTGGATTATTAGGGGGCTTGCCCGGCTTAGGCAACACGGTAATATGTGCCTCTAACATAGTGCTAGAAAGTTCTGGTTGTTTGGTCAAGTTGTTAAAAAGTTGAAGCATCAATGGCCCTAGTGTATCAATATATGACTTATAATATTTTATGGAGAGCCCGTCTGGGCCTGGGCTTTTTCCATTGGGGAAATCTTTGATAGCTTGTAAGAGTTCTTCAGCAGTGATTTGTGAGTCTAAGTAGTTTCTCTGTTCAGCATCTAGCTGCGGCAACGCCAGCTTCGCCAGATATTGATCTATCAAGAGCGTTCTGTCTAGTTTGTTTCCCTGAGGTTCTATGGATTCAGCAGACTGTCCTATATTGTATAATGACTGATAGAAAGAGTGGAAGGAGTTAGCTATTTGTTTATTGCCTTTAATTACAGAGCCATCTGAATTTTGTATCAAATGTATGTGTGTTTTTAGTTGTTTTCTACGTACTGCCCTAGCTAACAGCTTTCCAGGCTTATTTCCTCCTTCATAGTATTGCTGTTTCGTGTGCATAATTTTGCGGTGGTAAGTATCAGATAAAAGCGTTTTTAAGTCTTTTCTAGCATTATCCAAGGCCTCTTTAGTTTCAATGTCAGATAAGTCTTTTTTGTGTTTCTCCTCTAATTGTGATATGGAATGAAGTAAATCTGCCTGTTTTACTCTATGCATCTTAGTAAGACGCGCTTTATGTTTCAGGAAGTCTCCTCTTATGACACATTTGTGAGCTTCCCAAACAGTTATAAGTGAGGTTTGCTTAGGATTATTATGTGATAAGTAATCTTCCAGAGATTTTTGGATATCAAGTTTAATAATGGGGTCATTCAATAGGTAATCGTCCAGACGCCATATATAGGTTGTGGGAGGGAGATCTGGCCACTGGACCCGGCACGTAACCGGGGCATGGTCCGACCATGTAATGTGTCCAATGGAACAGTCACTAACCATGTCTAGTCCGTTGGAGTCTGTGTAGAAATAATCTATGCGGGAGTATTTATTATGTGGTGGAGAATAATATGTGTAGTCTTTGCGTGTTGGGTGCAGTGTGCGCCATATATCATGAAGTTGGAGGTTTAAAATTGTGTTTCTGACAGATTTCAGTACTTTGGTAGGAGTGCTAGCTATGCCATTGGAAGTGTCTAATGTGGTGTCCATAGTTATATTAAAATCACCAGACAGGAAAACCGTGCCCTTCGCGTGATCCAACAGGAGTTTTGACATTTTAGACATAAAAACATGTTGGTCAGTGTTTGGGCTGTATAAGGTGGCCAATGTTATTGGATGCTCGTATAATGCACCCGTTACAATCAAATATCTCCCTTCTGGGTCTCTTTCTATCTGTGAAATTTTCAAAGGTACCGAATGGTGAATTAGGATACCTACACCACCTTTTTTAAATTGTCCTGAGGCAAATATGGCAGTGGGATATTGTGAGTTAAACCACTTCGGTTCTTTTCCTTTACGGAAATGCGTCTCCTGAAGGAACAACACATGACTATACAGACTTTTCAGTGACCTGAAGGCTATAGACCTTTTACCTGGGTTGTTTAAACCTTTGGCGTTGATTGTAGTTAATGTTAGGCCATGCGAGCCAAACTTGCTCTGCCTCTGATTCATCCTGGGAGAGAAAAAAAAAAAAAAAAAAAATAGGAGACAAAGTAGAAAGAGCGAGAGAAATCAGATAATAGAAAGGGAGGAATAAGAAATTGAGAAAAAGGTTTTTAGACCCGATGTATACTTTCGGATCAGGTAATGTATAAGGTAACAAGAAAATAAACTTTCGTATCTAAATTATACAATTACTTAAGTAATACAACAGATTGAAACTGAAAGTTTTTCGCACAGGGTAATAACCCTCAAGCCAGTACATAAAAGGAATGATAAACTTTAAACTCCAAATAACAGTGATATACACTAACAAGGGGAGTATTTTATAATTGCTGTCTCGTAGTGTCCAGGATTTGTAATTGTGTAATATAAAGTATTGAGTCAATAATACAGGTGAGAGAAAAGGGGAAAAGAAAGGAAGGAAAAGGCAAGTAAAGTTATGAATGGGAAAGGAAGAGGGGGGCTAAATGTAAGGAATTAGTGAGAAAAGGGAAAAGAAGTATGGGGATAGTAAGGTGAGGGGGAGAAGGCGGGAAGGAGAAGAGGGTTCTGGAAAAAAGGGATGTGGGGGGAGATATGCATGAAATAAAGTAGTTTCTGACTGCATAGGTGAAATACTAACCCCAACCCTGGACCCAGGGGACACTCACATTATCAGGCCCCTACATGATGTTAAAGGCGTTTGTAAATACATATAACCTGTCAATATATTATAGAGGTTTAAATTGCCTTTTGACAACATACATCCTATAAAAGGGTGGAGAATACGTCAGTTAGTGTAAAAAATATGAAAAATAAAAGAAAAAGGTAAAAAAAATATTTATATTAACTGTTTAAAAAACCCTAATACGTGAATACAAACAGTATAACTTTTCAGTGCATGACATCATATTGGTTACAGATGTTAAGAGAGCAAATGCCCTTATGTTTTACCCATCATGAGCATGAGCCTAAAGTCTTATCAAATTGTCCAGGACAATTAGACCTGCATTCATGCCCACCCTCTCATTGTCCTGGAGCACTAGGAATGTACATCACATTTAACAAGTAACAGTCACATCAGCTCGGACTTAGCACCAACTAATATAAAAAGGATACAGCTCTAGACGCTCTGTGCAAAAAGTCAAACCTGAAAAGAGGAATGATGGAGGTAGTCGGCCGGCAGGGCCAACTCCTACCTACCACCGACTTGACATGAAGATGGAGAGATTTATTCTGGGGGATGTACCCCCGTTGCGGCAGATCCACATCGATGGAAAGTCCGGAGAGGAAGGCTTGCTCATTTGATCCAGGATGAAATATGAAGGATTTATTCTGATATGATGCCACTAAGGAAACTGGGAAGCCCCACCGGTATGGTATTTTATGTGCTCGAAGTTTGGCTGTGATGTGGCCCAATTCCCCTCCTTTTCTGGAGGGTTGTTGGCGAGGATATCCGAGAAAATTTGCAATTCCTCCCCGGCATGATGGACTGGGTGTTTAAGACGTGCACATCTAAGGATGTCTTCTTTATCTCTGTAATTTAGAAAACGAACAATAATGTCTCTGGGGGGGGCCTTAGGTGGTGGTTTTGCCCGTAGTGCACGATGTGCACGCTCCAGAATTATGTCAGGTGAAGATGGGGTGTCCTTCAGCAGATCGGAATAGACTTTGAAGGCATCCATTTATTGCAGGGGGGTGAATAGTCTCTGAGATTCCTCTGATACGTAAGTTATTACGTCGACCTCTGTTGTCTAGGTCTTCAATTTTATCAGCTAATTGTTGTATTGCCTCTGAATTACTTTGGATGTCAGTATTCATCAATGTTACTGAAGCTGTATGCTCATGTTGTTTAGCTTCTACTGAGAGACTCTGTTATCCAATGCTTGAGAATATCTTTCCTTAACTCATTAAAAAGATTTCGCATTTCTTGAACCCGCTTCTTTAATATCCTCCCTTGGAGGGACAAATTTCTAGGTCCATCTTTAGTGGATTGTGTTTGCATTTGAATAGTCCATGCTTTGTTGTTGCATGATGTTAGGCCTGTGAGACTGCCTCTATAATGCTAACAGGTGGAGATGTGGTAGAAGTGTCGACTTGTTTTAGAAATCTATTTAAAGCACCAACTGGAGTATTTTTTTTCAGCTTTTTGCTGCTTTTTGCAAGGCATCCCTCAATGTCTCTTATAGTTAAATGGGTATTGGATTGTTAGAATTAGCCTTGTATTAAGTGCAATCATCCTCACTTGGTGTAATTAATGTGGAAATTAGTGCTTGACACTAAAGTGTGAGCTTTTTCAAGATTTTCTTCACGTACTTAATTAATTAAAATTTGTCAGGGGGGTTCCGTGTATTTTGTTCTTTATGATGACTCAAATGCAGCTTTTATGGTAGAAAGGATTTTAAATGCTGCTTGTGAAAGGACATCTGTGGTTGCTAAATTTGTGTTGTTGCAGCCCCCTACAATTTATTAAGGACCAGATCCCTTGATTTCCTGTGACAGATTTGATTTGCAAGGTGAATTAGGGGGATCAACTATTGTCCGTGGAAATGTTTCCCCTCGTGTTCAACTGAGGATTTAATAAAGGCCAGTCAACTCTCTTCAGCCCCCAATCTCTCACCCCCTTTTCAAAATTATCCTGAATCAGTCGCAACTTGTCTTGTGAAAATTTAAGCCTGAAGGTCCCCACCGTGATCTGTTATACTTAACGGAGCTGCCCTCGTGGTATGCAGGATGGTGTGTTGCGCACTTGGGCCTTACTGCAGTGTGACAATATGCTGTATGTGCGGCTGGCTTACCCTGTTTATTGTCGGATGGTGTCCACTTTTCTGAGCCCAGCCGCTTATGTGCTGTGATTGTCCTCTCATGTGATTCGGGGCTGAAGTAAGTGAGCCGCGATGTTCATCTGCTGTCTCCGGTTTTCTGTCTCGGCGTGAGCATTAATGGCGCGGGTGCCGCGGCTGCTATATGCTGGAGGCAGTCTGCATTTATGACTTCAAGGGGTGTCAGTAGTTGAGGGTTACTTTGGTACTCCCACTGGAGTTCAAATAATTGAAAAAAGGAGCGTTTATATGTTTATGATATGCTATGTACGGCTTGAGGGTTTAGGAGCTCTCCTACAACACAGCCATCTACCAGCGTGGCTTGGCTCCGCCCCCATGTTACCCTAAGTTTTATACTAGAATTGCCGAAGCAAGATAAATATAAACTTTGTTTTAGGTTTTTATGTAGAGGAGCTCAGCGTCTGCACGTCTTTGCACTATGGTTGCTGGCTCCGCCCCCAGTAGGGATTTATTTTAAAGGGACATTCCAGTCAAAATATAAATGCACATAGATTAATTACATCTTTGAATATTAACATATTTGCAATTTACATGTATTAGCAAAAATGCTTCTAGTAAAAGTTATTAATGTTTTAGTGTTAACATTTTTCTCTGCACGTGTATGTGAAGCATAGCTAGATATTGTTAGTGCACCCACATTTTAAATATTGCAGATGCTCAGATCATCAGTTGGGCTTGTATCATGTCAGCAAGTAACAAATTGAGCCATTACCAGATGGTACAAGTACCTTAGGCTCTCTGAGCAAGTGTTGTGTTTAAAATGCACGGTGCATACTTAAATACACTTTTGAAACAGCTATAGCTTTTATTAGAAGCCTTTTTGCTAATGCATGTATATTACAAGATTGCTTCTATTCAATACCGAAATGAACCCATGTGGTTTCTGTTTAATCTTAGTTTATATAAGGAGATCAAGCACAGGTCTTCATAACTGTAAACTTTATTAAGAATGCTATACACACACACACTATGCAAGAGACACTTCCTGACTCTACCATTGTGCACATAACAACAGGTTGATATGGTTCATACCAACTGATAATCTCAATATCACACATTTCCCTTTTTCTTTTCTTTTTAAACAACAGAAAACTTAAAGTACATTTTTTTTTAACTGTAGTCTATGTGAAAAAACTTCAGTCCCTTTTAACATTGTTCAATTAGACGATTAGGTTTTTTGATATATCGACCTGACCTTGTTTGCATTGCATCACTGGCAGGCAAGTCAGTCGAGCTTTGCAAAGTTTCTCTGGCATCTTCATTCTCCAGCTGCAATGGAGTGTTCAATGTATCCTCACAGGTTTCCTTCACTGCCGAATTGTTGTGAACTGATGGAATAGCCATCAAATGTCTACGATTCCTACGTAAACATTGCCCATCATTGGTTTGAACTACATACGATCTTGGAGAATATTGCTGGATAACTGTCCCTTCAGTATTCCAGCTGTTTGAACCTTGTACTCTCACAGGAGTTTGTACCTGAAGATTCTCCAAAGGCTTTGCAGCTCGGTCATAGTATTCATTCCTTTTTTCTCTGAGTTTCAATTTGGTTTCTATTACATGTTTTTGTGGAACCTTTTCCAAGGTTTCACAACTGGTACTCGTGTGACCAGCTGTCTGCCAAACAATAATTCTGCTGGTGACTTCCCACATTTTAAAGGAGTAGCTCTATAGTTAAGAAGAGCCAGACATGGATCCTCGTCTGCATCTGTTGCTTTACGAAGTATGTTTTTCACTATTTGTACTCCAGCTTCTGCTAATCCATTTGCTTGTGGATATCCTGGACTGGATGTTCGATATTCAAATTCATAGGTACTGGCAAAAACCCTAAACTCTCTACAATTGAATTGAGGACCATTGTCTGATATTATTACTCTTGGAATGCCATGTCTCGCCAAAATTGCTTTTACTTTTTTGATCACTGTACATGCTGACTCATCTTCCAATAATGCTATCTCTGGGTAATTAGAGAAGTAATCCATTACTAAGATATAATGCTGATTTTTGAAAACAAACAAGTCCATTCCTAACTTTTCCCAGGGTGCCAACGGGAAGTCCGTATCCAGTATAGGCTCTTTAGGTAACTGAGGTCTGAATTTTTGGCAAGTCCGGCATTGAGTGATCATTGTCTCAATGTTTTCATTCATATTTGGCCAGTACAAAAGGTCTCTAGCTCGTCTTTTTGTCTTTTCTATACCTGAATGACCTTCATGTAGTCTTTTCAGTATTGACTTGCAAACTCGCTGGTGACAATTATCTTTTGTCCTTTTAAAGTACCCCTTTTATCAAAGAAATTTCAGAAATGTATGGTCTATACAGTGATGGCATTAGTGTCTTAGATTGCCACTAGAAACTGCTTCTTTCACTTGACTTAAAAGAGCATCTGTTTCTGTAGCCTGTTCTATTGCTGCCCACATTGCATGACTAAACGGGGCTGTCTTCAAGATCAGATTGACGTGAACAGTCACCTCTTTCTGCAACTGTAAGTCCTCATTGTTAAATGGTAAGTAAGCTTGTGACAGAGCATCCGCTACCACCAACTCCTTGCCAGGTATAAAATCCAAGGTGAAGTCATACCTTTGAAGTCTCAGCAACAAACGTTGAATTCTTGGAGGTGCATCTATCTATCAAGCCCTTTTGGTAGATGTGAATCAAAGGTTTGTGATCAGTTTCTGCTGAAAATACTCTTCCATACAAATAAACATGAAATTTTTCACATCCGTAAACTAGTCCCAGTGTTTCCTTTTCAATTTGAGCATATGATTTTTCAGTATCTGTCAATGCCCTAGATGCATAAGCCACAGGCATCCATCCCGAGCCTTGATTTTGAAATAGAACTGCTCCCAACCCATTTTGTGAAGCATCAGTTGACAACTTTGTTTTTGCTGTTGGATCAAAGAATTGCAGAGTTGGTGCAGTAGTAAGCATGTCCTTCAAAAAACTTCCATTCTTTCTGGTGATTCTCTGACCATTCCCAGGCATAGTTTTTTCTGAGTAGTTGTCGCATTAGTACAGTTTTGTCTGGTAAATTAGGTATGAACTTGCCAAGGTAATTCACCATTCCTAGTAAGCGTTGTATTCTTGCTTATTTTCTGGCTGTGGCATTTGTGTAATTGCCTTAATCTTTTTCATGTCTGGTAAAACACCACCTCCCGTGAGTTGTTCTCCCAAATATTGAATTGAAAGTTTTTCTGAATTGACACTTTGTCTTATTGAACTTCAAAATTATTCTCCTTAGCAACATCTAAGACCATCTTTAGCCTTTCATTATGTTCTTGCTTGGTTTTACCCCAGATCAGAATATCATCAATGAATACGGTTGTGCCTGGTATTCGTTCAAGAAGTTGCTGCATGGTACTATGAAACACTTCTGGTGCTGAACACAAGCCGAAGTGCAATCGTTTGTAACAGTACCTCCCATAAGGAGTATTAAAAGTGCAGAGTTTCATGCTTTCCTTCTCCAGTGGAATTTGCCAAAATCCTGAGGATGCATCCAGTTTACTTAATACAGTTGCTCCACTTAGCTCCCCAAGCAATTCTGGTTTTGTTGGTAAATGGAAGTGTTCTCTTAAGATGCTTTTATTCAGTTCCTTGGGATCGATACAGATTCTGAGACCCCCCCATCCGTTTTTTCCGCCAACACCATAGAATGAACCCATTCAGTAGGTGTCTTGATTTTCTTTATAATACCTTTATCCTCCATTCTAGCAAGTTCCCGTTTAAGACGATCCCTTAGAGCAACTGGAACATTTCGCATGGCATGCACTACTGGACGAGAACCTTCTTTTAGTTGTATTTTATGTTGCATTGGAAGACATCCTATTCCTTCAAATACTGCAGCATAGTCTGTTAATAAATGTTCTATGTCCTCTTTTTTATTAGTTCCATCAATGGCATTTACCCTTTTAATTAGTCCTAAAGTTTCACACATTTGAAGACCCAGTAGAGCTGGTTTGTTTCCTGGAACTACCAGAATGTTCATTTTATGCATTTGATTTCCATATTCCAGGAACACACTGCACTTGCCAAGCACTGGGATAAAATCCGCATTATATGTCTTTAGTTTAACTGAGCTTTTCAGAAGTTCTGGTTTGTTCTTCAATTGGTGATACTTGCTCTCAGGCATCAAATTAGCTTGTGTACCTGTATCTACTTTGTAAGCAATATTAGTTCCATTTGTAATAGCTTCAATGACCCACTCCTTATCTGTAGCTTTGGTTAAGTCAAATATTCCAATAAAGAATTCTTCTGATTCCTCACTTTCTGACTGGTCAACAATGTGAACCGTTTTTTTAGCTTTACACATCTTTTGAAAGTGATTCCTTTTTCCACATTTTCTGCAGATTTGCCCATAAGCCTGACATTGTCTTATGCCATGCTGCTTTCCACATCTGGTACATAGCCAGTCTGATTCAGGCTGAGAATTTGCTGTTTGTGTGATAAAACTTTTTCCTTTCATTTTATTTTCATAATGTGGATGCACTTTGTTTTTCCCCACTGTAACTGACATTACTGGTGTTGCTGCTGTACTGTGGCAGAGTGTGCGCACTTGTTCCTGTGCTGCCTCTGAACTTTGACAAATTTCTACTGCCTTTTCCAGTCTTAAATTTTTCTCTCTGAGCAAGCTTTCTTTAACCCTTATATTTCTGCTGCCCATGACTAACTGGTCTCTGATTAATGAGTTACACATTGCTCCATAATTACATGATCTACTCTTCAGTTTTAAGTCTGTTACATACTCCTCAATAGTCTCTGTTTCATTCTGCATTCTACATCTGAAAATATACCTTTCATAGGTTTCATTGCGTCTAGGTACACAGTACTGTTCAAATTTGTCTAGAACAACCTGATAAACATCCCTTTCTTCATCTGTAAATGTGAAGGTGTTGTATACATCTATTGCTGCTGATCCTGCTACAGTCAGAAAAAGTGCAATCTTTTGTTCATCATCTTGCTCCTGAGCTCCTATAGCTCTAACATATAGCTGGAATCTTTGCTTAAACTTCTGCCACGCATCTTCCATATTTCCAGTCATTTTCAATTCTGGTGGAGGATTTAACTTTTCCATCTTAAATGTTCTGAATTATGCAGTATTAATATAAAAGTCTGTAGTGCTGTTAGAATCAGTCAATTGTACAAGTTATGATGCACTTACTCAGTTCATGAGAAGAAGCTGTAGTCACTCTGCCAGAGTCTTGACTCTCACACTTTCAATTTGCTGCAAAGATTTCTAATGGATTCCTTAGAGTCCTTGCTTGTCAGTTCAGATGGAAGCAGGGAACTCCTTATTCTGACACCATGTTTAATCTTAGTTTATATAAGGAGATCAAGCACAGGTCTTCATAACTGTAAACTTTATTAAGAATGCTATACACACACACACTATGTAAGAGACACTTCCTGACTCAACCATTGTGCACATAACAACAGGTTGATATGGTTCATACCAACTGATAATCTCAATATCACACAGTTTCCAATTTTGTCTGGAATATCCCTTTAAGTACTGTATTGACAGGTCCTACAGGTGTAGCAAGGAAATAATCCTGTAAAGTTATTTCCTTTAAAAACTCTGTCTATTTATGTTTTTTTCTTTTACACTTTTGAACTCACTAACATCAGTCTTAGATTTTTTTGCTCTCTAAAATATGAATTTGGGATTTGAGGTTATATTATTTCCTATTATGGGGTCAGCTTTTATAAAATTCCTGTGCTTCTTAATAATTTGTCTCATTTTCCCATGGTCTGCACTGTAATCTGTTATGAAGGGGACATCCAAGATATTACTGATCTCCTCCTTCTTATCCTTATATTCTAAAAGGGATTCTCTGTTTACATTCTTGGCTCTCTCGACTGTCCCATCAATGTTTTGTAGCTCATACCCTCTTTCATTAAATCTCTGTACCAATACAGCGACCTGCCCCTCAAAGTCCTCTATATGTGAAAAATTTTTCATTATCCATAAACATTGTCCCATATGACGTGCAGTGACGTCAGAGGCTGGTGAGGCAGTGGCTTGGATATGCCTTCATTCTTTAGATATCCTTTGTTGAAGAAATAGCAATGCACATGGGTGAGCCAATCACATGAGGTATCTATGTGCCGCCACCAATCAGCAGCTACTGAGCATATTTAGATATGATTTTCAACAAAGGATATCAAAAGAATGAAGACAATTAGATATTAGCCTTAAATTGGAAAGTTATTTAAATTGCATGTTCTTTCTAAATCATGAAAGAAAACATATGGTTTTCATGTCCCTTTAAATGGTGTCTTGGAAAACTGGTCAACTTAGAAAACATCTGATTTTAGTCTAAAGGATTGTAACAGAAACACTTGCCAGATAACAAAATGCTTGCTCTGATTATGAGATCTAGAAATCCATGCCCATTAAAATATGTTTAAAACATACTTTTTACTTTAATGCTGCAAATTATGCTTATAGATTCTTTCATTGTTCAGTAAATATAAAAATGTCTTGATCCAGTGGCGGCTGGTGAAATTTAAAGATGGTGGGGCGCTTGACCCCACCCCTTTAAATAAAGCCACACCATCAGATGGCACTACCAATTCATTAATTAAATAAATAAAAGGTAGACAGAAACACATACACAGAGGGTTAGAGAGAGAAAGAGAGAGAAAGACACACACAGAGGGTTAGAGAGAGAGAGAGAGACACACACACACACACGCAGAGGGTTAGAGAGAGAGAAAGAGAGAGAGAGAGAGACACACACAGAGGGTTAGAGAGAGAGAGAGAGAGAGAGAGACACACAGAGGGTTAGAGAGAGAGAGAAAAAGAGAGAGAGACACACACACACAGGGTTAGAGAGAGAGAGAAAGAGAGAGACACACAGAGGGTTAGAGAGAGAGAGAGAGAGAGAGACACACACAGAGGGTTAGAGAGAGAGAGAAAGAGAGAGAGAGAGACACAATCACACACAGAGGGTTAGAGAAAGAGAGAGAGACACAATCAAACACAGAGGGTTAGAGAGACACATAAAGGATGAGAGAATCAGAGGGGGAGGAAGAGAGACAGAGAGACCATGGGGAGAACAACACATAAGGAGAGAGATGGATAGATAGATAGATAGATAGAGAGAGTGACACACACATAAGGGGGGAGGGAGAGAGACCACTGCATTTTTAAGTAATAAAACAGCAGAGCTACAGAGAGTTCAGAAAGTGAAGGCAAGCTGTTAAGTTAGTGGGTGTAAAGGTTGAGGAAACAAAATACAAAAACGACCCTGCTGTGAAAGAGTAAAAAAAAACACTAAACCACATTCAATAAATGATCATTTTCACTAACAGAATCCCTTTCAGTGAAATCTAAGGTTGTAGAACTTACTTCAAAGATGTGTCTTAAACACTGCTTATTGACTGAATCTCTTCCTGCTCTGCCTCTGTCTGTATTAAGGAAGTGACAGTGGCACATTCCACTGCACTTAGAGGGGAAGTACAGAACTCTCTTTTTCACTTTAGCAAAAGCTGGCAGCTTCACAGCACAGCAACAAAATAAATTAAATTAGTTTTTTTCCGTTTTTGTTTTGTTTTATATGATTTAACATCCAGCCCCAACCCTAAGTTCCACTTACTAATGCCTCTCACTGGATTGGGTCAGCCCAAATAGGACTGCCTCAAATAAGCAGTTAATGGGCCATCCAATGATCTTAACCACTGTCATCCAGTAGATGGTGCAGCATGTTGTGTAATGGTGGGCAGACCTGCTTGTGCCTCTCCATTGCACAACATGTATCTGTGAAAATTGCAATTTTTTTATTTTATTTTTTTAAAGCCCATAAAAAATATATATATTTTTGCCCATATGAGAGGTGAAGCACTGCCTCACCTGCCTCTAGTGACTGCACATCACTGTAATAGGGATGTTTTCTTTACATCTTTTGAGATGGCAACTCACTGTATGAATGTAGTTGGAGTCTACCGGCTTGAAACAAGTTTTTGTTTCAATATTTTGTTCTATTACATAAGTACAAAAAGAAAATAGTTTAAGAACTATTATTGTAGGTAAAATTGATGCCTTTGGTATTCATATTCATTCTCTTAAACAGGTCTATAAGTCCTGTTTCAGATACTCACCATACAATCAAGATATCGTCTATATATATTTTATAAAGCACACAAGGTTTGCACCAAAGCCCTCCTCCTCAAAGAAATGATTTGCCCAATCTCCCATGAAGAGGTTGGCATAACTTGGTGCAAACCTTGTGCCCATAGCTGTACCTTCTATTTGTAGGAAATATTATCCATCACATCAGAAATAGTTATGTTGTCATATAAAACTGATAATCTATAATAGAAATTCTCTTTGCTCCTTTATTATTTCCAAGTCCCTTTTTAGGAAATTGTCTACAATTTCAACTCCCATCTTATGGTCTATAATTTTATATAATATCTTACATCACATGTGGCTAGTATTAGATTTTCTTCATTTTTTAAGCTATTGAGTATCTGAAGAATATGGGTGGAATTTCATAGGTAAGAGTTAAAATTCTTAACATATTTTTGTAGGTATCTATCCACAAACTGGGATAAATTAGATGTTAAAATATTCCTGATATTATTGACCTCCCTGGGGAGTTAGCTAAATCCTTATGTATCTTAGGGATCCATGACTACCACCCCATCACCCTTATCAGCCGGATCTGAAACAGAACCTATAGATCTGTTTAAGAGGATGAATATGAATACCGAAGGCCTCAATTTTACCTACAATTATAGACACCAGGCTATTGTCCTTTTGGGCTTAGAAATTTTGGTAATAGAACAAAATATTGAAACAAAAACTCATTTCAAGTCAGAAGACTCCAACAACTACATTCATGCAGCGTGCTGCCATCTCAAAAGATGGAAAGAAAACATCCCTATGGGACAATGTTTATGGGTAAAGAAAAACTGTTCAAGTATAGAGGACTTTGAGGGGCAGGTACAGAGATTTAGTGAAAGAGGGTGCGAGCTACAAAACATAGATAGGGCAGTTGAGAGGGCCAAGAATATAAACAGAGAATCAGGGGTGGACTGAGACCAACCAGGGCCCACGGGCAAAAGTGTGGCAAGGCCCCCACCTCCTCTTTGCTCCACCTACCTACCTCCTCTGCCCCTCCTCTACCCTATTGCCCCTCCCATCTTTTTGCCCCTTCCACCTCATATGCCCCTCCCCCACCATGTATTTAATTGCCATATGAAGTGACAATTTGTTCTTTAAATATTTTTAATAAAAGCTAAATATTGTAAATTCACAAGTGCTTGTGCAACAAAAAATGCCCCCCCCCCTGCCTATATGCACTACAGTATGGAGCAGAAAGTAGTGAGGAGCAGACAAGGGGTTAAAATCACTTCTGTTTACTTTTTACTGGCAGCTAAAGAGGTAAAATCATTAATTTGTATGTTACTGGCAGCCAAGGGGTAAAATCACTTATTAGTTATCAATAATATACATCATGGGATTAACATTGGGGCTAGGGGTGTTGCTGTTAGGTGGGACATTGTGTTACCCAACTATCATTAAGCCCATCACAGATTGTCTAGTATATTGGTGGACAGCTGGATTCTGGTTTTGAGGATACAAATAAAAAGAGCCTTTAACTTACCCTGGGTCATGTAATGCTTGGTTGAAAAGAAAATTTTAAATAAGGGAGTTGTATGGTCTTTTAAAGGGACAGAAAGAGAAGATTAAACTATCATATTACAGATACTACATGTCATTATAACAGTTAAATTATCCCTCATATCTGTCAGTAACACACAGCAGTGATATTATCCCTCATAGCAGTGATATTATCCCTCATAGCTGTCAGTGTCACAGCACTGATATTATCCCTCATAGCTGTCAGTAACACATAGAAGTGATATTTTCCCTAATAGCTGTCAGTAACACATAACAGTGATATTATCCCTCATAGCTGCAGTAACACATAACAGTGATAGTATCCCTCATAGCTGTCAGTAACACACAGCAGTGAATTAAAGCAGTGACATAAAGAAGGGACTGGACTCCAGAGATATATAATTTATATCCCTCTGGAGTGCTGTCCCTCCTTTACGTCTCTGCTTCAATTCTGTAGAGCACTGTACATGTAAAAAATAACTAGCCTAAAAATGTGTAGCATAATAATTTATATATCATTCTAGTACTTGTTTAGATGTAAACCTCCTTGAAAATCAAGAAAGCGCACCTAGTTGTGGTTTAGTGGAGAGGTAGGCTCTTGATAGATTGTTATTTTCAATATATCATTTTTTCCCTCTTCCCTTTTTTCAGTGCACCTACAATTTAATTCCTCCCCATTGCAAGTATGATAGATACTTATTGATAAACACCAAGGAAAAAATGGGGAATAATACTGTAGGAGAAGCAGTCCCAATGATTATATTATGCGCACTAACACTGCTTGTCAATAGTCATCACAAAACAAGACAGTGTTGTTTGTAAAGTGCACAGCTAGTACAGTGAACATATACTCCCAGAGGATACCCCAACCTCAATGGGTGTATAATAAAGTGAGTAGTCGGTTAATCTGTGTAATGTTCCTGTGCACAAAATTCAAGCAAAACACTCCCAGAAACACCGGTCTTCAAAACACATACCTCCTGGTTCCTTCAGGCTGATTCCGCCTTCCCTTCGGGCTCTGCCTCACGTTGTATCGGGAAGAGGCGTCCTGTCCGGATCACCGGCTGTGTTGAAGTCCGCCTCCAGTGGCGGGTATGCCGACCGCACTTGTTCCTGTATGGGTCCTGGATGGTAGGCGTGGTTAACGGTCAGGACCTGATTCACGCCCGGTATCTGTGCACAAAATAGAAAAATAGGAGGCACAGAAGCGGGTGGTTGCGAAACAAAAATATTTATTTACAGGTAGAAATCTGCTACATGAGTGATAGAACACACAAAAATATGGTGAAACAATGCACCACAGTGGAGGGGATAGACACCCCAGGGGTTAAATTACTGGTGTGGTGAGCTGAACAAAAGACAGGTATATGCGTTTCAGCCCTTGGCCTTACTCATTACCTACTTAAACATGATACATAGTGAACTTAAAAACACCAGCTCACACCTCCATTGGTCCGCCGGGTACACTCCCTAAAGAAAACGGACCAATGGATATACACTCATTTGAGCCGCAGCTCCCTACCACATACGGGTTATAATTACACAGTTTCTTTTAGACAGCATTACACAAATTCACAGACAAGTATAGACAAGCTTATTGCCAAGCATTCAAACAATATACTATAATTTATACCAATCTTTATTCTATAAATAAACAATATGACCGATTAGTGTTCATATGATCATGTACAGGTTCGGTCGTATAGATTGTGGTGACTTGTCTGTCTCATTCATTGGAGCTAGATGATATCCATTCTGCACTTCTTCTCCACGCTCACTAAAATACATTAAAAAGAATCAATTAGTGAGAGCGTGTGAGATATTAGTTTGCTTAGCTAGGATGTGAACATATCTGTGACACTATTGGCTGACAATATAATTCCCTATCAATGCTGATTAAAAACTAGGGGGATACTTTTTGGTCGTGGGAGTAATCCAGTAAAGTGTTGTATTAGCAAACAAATAAATAAAGAGGCCCGGCTGTTCTAATAAGAACCTATCCACATACATACATTAAGGTATATAGAGGTTTGTGGATGGGTAAGGTGTGTGGAAAAAGGGTAAGATAGACCTAGTCAGCATAAGTATCACTGCTTATATTTAAAGGTGACATCTATTTGACCTGGGAGCCAATCTCACCCAAGCTACATTGGGACCTACCTATAAAAATTAATGTTTGGACCTAATCAGGGAAGAGGTGAGCAATACTACATATGAAGAGTATCAGTGTCTAAAATGGATAAATTCACAGAGCAATACTACATATGAAGAGTATCAGTGTCTAAAATGGATAAATTCACAGGGGAGGCCAGGACAGTACAGTACGTAGTTGGGAGTGGCTCACCAAAAATTGATGAGGTCAAACTCTGAGTTCAAGCCCTCCAGAACCCTGGTCCTCAGTTTAAAAATCCAAAAGGCTTCCCTTTCTCCCAACCTACGACTCCTGTCCTGGCCACCCCTGAGTGGAGGTATCCTTTCTATTATCGTCCAGGTAAAGGTCAAAGTACTTTTCCGATGATTCCCTGAGAAGTGTTGTATAAGGGGCGTAGTGAGCACACCTGCACGTATATCTGCTAGGTGTTCCTCGCCTCCCTGGTGGTCAACCCTACGTATTGTACAGAGCACTCCTTGCAATTAATGACATAAATAATATTTGTGGATCTGCAATTGAGACAAGAGTCTATGTGAAAAATTTGTCCAGTGACTAATGAACTGAATGTCTCGCCAGTATCCACCTTTTCGCATGCCACACAAGTACGGTGATGGCAGCGAAAGGTGCCCTTGCAACTGAGCCATGATGACTGTCTACTTTCACGCCTCTTAAGTCTTGTTGGTGCTACTATATTGCCTATTGATCTGCTTTTTGTGTAAGTGTATCTCAGACCCTTCTCCACCACGGTCTGTAAACCATAATCAGCTGATAGTAAACTGAAGTGTTTCTTGACTATTTGACAAATTTCTTTGTACTGTCTGGAGTATTCTGTCATAAAGATCACTTTTTCATCTCGCCTATTCTGGGGCCCTCTCCTGGTCACTTTCCTGTTAGAGGAATCTAGTAGATTGTCCCTAGGTATATCTTTTACTACTCTTCTAGCTTTAGATATAATGGACTTGCTATATCCCCTATCTTGGAGGCGCCTGGCAAGATCATCCGCTTGTTTCTCATACACTTTAGGTTCGCTACAGTTTCTTTTAAGACCAGAGGAGTTACCCCCAAAGAAGAGGCCGGAGATGAGGGAATTACAGAACGTACTGAACCTCTCGGATACAGCACTAAACAAACATGAATTGGAGGTGCTAAGTTTGGTTCTGTCCTTTTCTCCTACAGCTGACTTTAACCTGTTTAGGATTTTGTTAGACGTGAACAAATTAATCCGAAAATTGACACTCAAGAAGTTTTACAGTTCACATGAAGTGAATATTAATGAGAGTCATGTATCCATTCCCTCTAATGTCACTAGGGGTTACACCAGACTAGACACCACCCACCAATTAGACTTTCAGGAGATATGTGACATTAGGGCTCTAGAATCCCTGGAGGAGGAAGCTTGTTTGGAAGGGGTGGGTGCAGTTATGATCCCCTCTTTTAAATCTAGGTCTAACTTCTACCCGATACAGAACAGGGGGCAACTCCTTGAAAAATTTCAGCGTAGGATAGAGCAGGACCTTACCAAACTTTACTACACCTCTGAAAGGGGACAGGAGTGTAACATTACATATAATCAGAAAAGGGCATTAGAGAGCCTTGCTAAGAATGACAAGATTGTGGTGAGGGCCGCCGATAAGGGGGGAACTATAGTTGTCCTTAATGCCAGTAGCTTCCGGCAGGAAGCCTATAGACAGCTTAGAAATACTGAAGACTACACCACTCTGCCAGGTGATCCGACAAAGGGTTTCCAGCGGCAGCTGGCCTCCCTTGTAGATGATGGTGTGGAGTTGGGGTTCATTGACATTGACACCAAGGATTATCTTCTGGTGGCTAATCCGGCAATTCCCATGTTTAATCATCTGCCTAAAGTTCATAAGGCCACCGACAATGTACAGGGGAGGCCAATTGTCAGCGGCATAGGCTCCTTGCTGGAGCACCTGTCGGAGTGGTTGGATCGGATACTACAGCCACTGTTAGGATCTTTGTGGAGTTTCTTGTCTGATACCAAACATGTGCTAAACTTGCTCTCACGTGTGATATGGAAGGATCACTATACATGGCTTACGGCCGATGTAAAATCTTTGTATACCTCCATCCCACACGAGAAAGGCTTATTAGCCATTCAGTTTTTTCTTGAAAAACAATACAGTACGGAATCCAAATTTGTAGATTATGTGGTGGAGGTCACCAGTTTCCTCCTAAGCCATAACTATTTTGAGTTTGAGGGGGATTTCTTCCACCAGAGACGTGGGACAGCCATGGGGGCCAAGTTTGCCCCCTCTTATGCCAACCTGTTTATGGGTTGGTGGGAGCTGTCCCACGTCTATGGAGAAAGAAATCCCCAGAGGAGTGGCATCGTTTGGTATGGACGGTTTATTGACGACCTCCTCTTTATATGGGGCGGTACTGACTTAGTGCTACAAATATTCATTGATAGTTTGGATGATGACTGGTTGGGTATTCACTTCACCAATGAAGTCCAGCAGAACACCATTAGCTTCTTAGATGTAACACTCAAAGCTATTGCAGGTAGGAGCATAATCTCTGAAACGTACCGTAAACCCATATCAGGGAATTCACTCCTGCATGCTAACAGTAGCCACCCAAAAGGGGTGTTAACAGGGGTAGCCAAGGGGCAGTTCATCCGGCTTAAAAGAAACTGTAGCGAACCTAAAGTGTATTAGAAACAAGCGGATGATCTTGCCAGGCGCCTCCAAGATAGGGGATATAGCAAGTCCATTATATCTAAAGCTAGAAGAGTAGTAAAAGATATACCTAGGGACAATCTACTAGATTCCTCTAACAGGGAAGTGACCAGGAGTGGGCCCCAGAATAGGCGAGATGAAAAAGTGATCTTTATGACAGAATACTCCAGACTGTACAAAGAAATTTGTCAAATAGTCAAGAAACACTTCAGTTTACTATCAGCTGATGATGGTTTACAGACCGTAGTGGAGAAGGGTCTGAGATACACTTACACAAAAAGCAGATCAATAGGCAATATAGTAGTTGCAAGGGCACCTTTCGTTGCCATCACCGTACTTGTGTGGCATGCGAAAAGGTGGATACTGGTGAGACATTCAGTTCATTAGTCACTGGACAAATTTTTCACATAGACTCTTGTCTCAATTGCAGATCCACATATATTATTTATGTCATTAATTACAAGGAGTGCTCTGTACAATACGTAGGGTTGACCACCAGGGAGACGAGGACCCGTATTAAGGAACACCTAGCAGATATACGTGCAGGTGTGCTCACTACGCCCCTTATACAACACTTCTCAGGGAATGATCGGAAAAGTACTTTGACCTTTACCTGGACGATAATAGAAAAGATAACTCCACTCAGGGGTGGCCAGGACAGGAGTCGTAGGTTGGGAGAAAGGGAAGCCTTTTGGATTTTTAAACTGAGGACCAGGGTTCCAGAGGGCTTAAACTCAGAGTTTGACCTCATCAATTGTTGGTGAGCCACTCCCAAACACGTACTGTACTGTCCTGGCCTCCCCTGTGAATTTATCCATTTTAGACACTGAAACTCTTCATATGTAGTATTGCTCTGTTAATTTATACATTTTAGACACTGATACTCTTCATATGTAGTATTGCTCACCCTTCCCTGATTAGGTCCAAACATTAATTTTTATAGGTAGGTCCCAATGTAGCTTGGGTGAGATTGGCTCCCAGGTCAAATAGATGTCACCTTTACATAAAAGCAGTGATACTTATGCTGACTAGGTCTATCTTACCCTTTTTCCACACACTTTACCCATCCACAAACCTCTATATACCTTAATGTATGTATGTGGATAGGTTCTTATTAGAACAGCCGGGCCTCTTTATTTATTTGTTTGCTAATACAACACTTTACTGGATTACTCCCACGACCAAAAAGTATCCCCCTAGTTTTTAATCAGCATTGATAGGGAATTATATTGTCAGCCAATAGTGTCACAGATATGTTCACATCCTAGCTAAGCAAACTAATATCTCACACACTCTCACTAATTGATTCTTTTTAATGTATTTTAGTGAGTGTGGAGAAGCCTATACATGATCATATGAACACTAATCGGTCATATTGTTTATTTATAGAATAAAGATTGATATAAACTATAGTATATTGTTTGAATGCTTGGCAATAAGCTTGTCTATACTTGTCTGTGAATTTGTGTAATGCTGTCTAAAAGAAACTGTGTAATTATAACCCGTATGTGGTAGGGAGCTGCGGCTCAAATGAGTGTATATCCATTGGTCCGTTTTCTTTAGGGAGTGTACCCGGCGGACCAATGGAGGTGTGAGCGGGTGTTTTTAAGTTCACTATGTATCATGTTTAAGTAGGTAATGAGTAAGGCCAAGGGCTGAAACGCGTATACCTGTCTTTTGTTCAGCTCACCACACCAGTAATTTAACCCCTGGGGTGTCTATCCCCTCCACTGTGGTGCATTGTTTCACCATATTTTTTGTGTGTTATATCACTCATGTAGCAGATTGCTACCTGTAAATAAATATTTTTGTTTCGCAACCACCCGCTTCTGTGCCTCCTATTTTTCTATTTTGATAGATACTTACTTTGTAGATTTCTGATGCATTGTAATTCAAATCCCTCTTGTTATATACATTATATGTATGTCTACACTGGTGGCAATATGCACCTCAAAACCATGTTCATTTGGTGATGTTTTTGAATGATTCCTTCTTGTTATGTGTGTAAAAATCTTAATAAAAATGTATTTAAAACAAAAAAATAAAATCAAGATATTGGGCACAGAGGAATACATCAATTGGGGGGACTCTAATGTTCTTTCACAAAGGATACAAATGATAAAATTCTGAAATTGTATACAAAGTACTTCTGTGTACTGTGGATTCTATAAGAGGAAGGTTCTCAGGCACCTCACCCTCAAACTAGATGCAATAAATTCCTCACTTCCTTTTCTCAAAATAAAATGGCTGGCACAGCAGGTACATCCAGCTATTGCCTCTAGTTATACCAGTCATTCATTGATACCTTATTGTCTGTTGATGTTGCTAAGTGATATTTTCCTCTGTGCCCAACATCTTGATTTTTTTTTTATTTAAATACATTTTTATTAAGATTTTCACACACATAACAAGAAGGAATCATTCAAAAACATCACCAAATGAACATGGTTTTGAAGGTGCATACTGCCATTATAGACATAAATATAATGTATATAACGAGGGATTTGAATTACAATGCACCAGAAATCCACATAAAGTATCACTTGCACTGGGGAGGAATTGGATTGTAGATGCACAGAAAAAAAGGGAAGGGAAAAAAAATGATATACTGTATTGAAAATAACAATCTATCAAGACCCTACCTTTTCACTAAACCACAACTAGGTGTGCTTTCTTGATTTTCAAAGAGGTTTTCAGTAAAGCTGGCTCTGATGATTAGCTGCCATAAAGGTTCATGTCATACTAAATGTTGTCAAGGGTCACTCAGAAGATATATTAAGAAAGCTAAAAAAAGTGCCTTCAAGTGAATACTGAAAACACTGGCAGTGCAGATGATTTTGAGATTAATTGTTTTTAAGTCCTGAAAAATGTGGTTGGCATTGCAAGGTTAATTCATGCAAAACAGACCAGAAGGCAGATTTATCCACAGCCTGTTTGTGGATAAATCTGCCTTCTGGTCCATTTGGCACAAATTAACCTTGCCAACCACATTCTTCAGGGCTTAAAAAAAAATTAATGTCACAAACATCTGCACTGCCACTAGGTCTCTCTAAAGTATTTTCTGATTCTCTGTACAGCAACTACACCCCCCTCTACACACACGCAGCGTGTGGATGTATGCTTTTCTCAAGTTGAAGCCATCTTGTAAGTAAAAAGTTATATGATTAAAATATATTAACATTTACAGGGAGTGCAGAATTATTAGGCAAATGAGTATTTTGACCACATCATCCTCTTTATGCATGTTGTCTTACTCCAAGCTGTATAGGCTCGAAGGCCTACTACCAATTAAGCATATTAGGTGATGTGCATCTCTGTAATGAGAAGGGGTGTGGTCTAATGACATCAACACCCTATATCAGGTGTGCATAATTATTAGGCAACTTCCTTTCCTTTG
This sequence comes from Bombina bombina, assembly GCF_027579735.1. Taxonomy (NCBI): domain Eukaryota; kingdom Metazoa; phylum Chordata; class Amphibia; order Anura; family Bombinatoridae; genus Bombina; species Bombina bombina. Next base: position 961,738,342 of record NC_069504.1, read on the forward strand.
GCAAAATGGGTCAAAAGAAGGACTTGACAGGCTCAGAAAAGTCAAAAATAGTGAGATATCTTGCAGAGGGATGCAGCACTCTTAAAATTGCAAAGCTTCTGAAGCGTGATCATCGAACAATCAAGCGTTTCATTCAAAATAGTCAACAGGGTCACAAGAAGCATGTGGAAAAACCAAGGCGCAAAATAACTGCCCATGAACTGAGAAAAGTCAAGCGTGCAGCTGCCAAGATGCCACTTGCCACCAGTTTGGCCATATTTCAGAGCTGCAACATCACTGGAGTGCCCAAAAGCACAAGGTGTGCAATACTCAGAGACATGGCCAAGGTAAGAAAGGCTGAAAGACGACCACCACTGAACAAGACACACAAGCTGAAACGTCAAGACTGGGCCAAGAAATATCTCAAGACTGATTTTTCTAAGGTTTTATGGACTGATGAAATGAGAGTGAGTCTTGATGGGCCAGATGGATGGGCCCGTGGCTGGATTGGTAAAGGGCAGAGAGCTCCAGTCCGACTCAGACGCCAGCAAGGTGGAGGTGGAGTACTGGTTTGGGCTGGTATCATCAAAGATGAGCTTGTGGGGCCTTTTCGGGTTGAGGATGGAGTCAAGCTCAACTCCCAGTCCTACTGCCAGTTTCTGGAAGACACCTTCTTCAAGCAGTGGTACAGGAAGAAGTCTGCATCCTTCAAGAAAAACATGATTTTCATGCAGGACAATGCTCCATCACACGCTTCCAAGTACTCCACAGCGTGGCTAGCAAGAAAGGGTATAAAAGAAGAAAATCTAATGACATGGCCTCCTTGTTCACCTGATCTGAACCCCATTGAGAACCTGTGGTCCATCATCAAATGTGAGATTTACAAGGAGGGAAAACAGTACACCTCTCTGAACAGTGTCTGGGAGGCTGTGGTTGCTGCTGCACGCAATGTTGATGGTGAACAGATCAAAACACTGACAGAATCCATGGATGGCAGGCTTTTGAGTGTCCTTGCAAAGAAAGGTGGCTATATTGGTCACTGATTTGTTTTTGTTTTGTTTTTGAATGTCAGAAATGTATATTTGTGAATGTTGAGATGTTATATTGGTTTCATTGGTAAAAATAAATAATTGAAATGGGTATATATTTGTTTTTTGTTAAGTTGCCTAATAATTATGCACAGTAATAGTCACCTGCACACACAGATATCCCCCTAAAATAGCTAATACTAAAAACAAACTAAAAACTACTTCCAAAAATATCAATTAGTTTTTTGGGTTCATTGAGAACATGGTTGTTGTTCAATAATAAAATTAATCCTCAAAAATACAACTTGCCTAATAATTCTGCACTCCCTGTATATTATTGCTTCATTATAGAGCTTCTGTAGTTGCGTTTCCTAGACTGTTCAATGCTATACTCTTAAGTTTGGATTGTCTAAACAAATTTGTTTGTGGGCCCGCCAGATGAATAGACAATGGTAAAATTAAAATTTGAAGTCATTTGATTCAGTATAGTTGGAGATTTTAAATGCTGAAAAGGGTGTTTTCTCTATATTTCAATAAAAAAAATCAGTCAAAGCTGCATAGCAATGCAATTCACAGTGTTGCAGTGTTGTGTAAAATATATTTGCCCCTTGCAACCCTCACCCCCTCTACACACGTGTTTTTCAGTTTCAGTTTCCCTTGCCTTAGACATCACCATCAAACTGCTTCTTTGTCCTGTCCTATGCTGAGTCGCCCTCAGCCTGCTGCAGTTCCGCGGCTGCTGCCTCTAAATGCACACTTAAAATTGTGTGCGCACGGCGGGCCGTGTCACGTTTGGGTAGGTGGAGCTGAACACTTACCGGCCCGACGGCTGCTTCCTTCCATCTCCAACTTCTTCAGTTGATGAGGCTGAGATGGCCAGCCGCCACCCCACACTAAGTCCTCTATCACCAGCGGCCGGAGCCCCCCCCTGGAACAAAAAAATTCCAAAACACCCCCCCAATTTATATATATATATATATATATATATATATATATATATATATATATGTATATATATATATAAATATATATACATTTAAAAAAAATCCTGCTTCAGTGATGCATGGGGGCCCCCTAACAAGCTGGGCCCTCGGGAAAGGGTCAATTTGCCAGACTTGTCAGTCTGCCCCTGCAGAGAATTCCTTTTAGAATATAAGGATGAGGAGGAGGAGATCAGTAACATTGTGGATGTCCCCTACATAACTAATTAAAGTACAGAAATAAGAAAAATAAGATAAATTATAAAGAAGCACTGGCATTTGGTAAAAGCTGACCCCATAATACGAGATAAGAAAACCCCAAATCCTAAAAATCTAAGATTGATTTTATCCCCTAGAGAGTTAAAAAGTATAATAAAAAAAGATATATAGACAAAGATTTGAAAGGAAAGAACTTGACAGGATTCTTTCCTTTCTTTACCCATAGGGCCTCTCAATATAGTACTAAAAAGAAATCCTTCCTACCTAATATAGGAGAGGAGTTTATAATAATAGATGCACACAAAAATCAGTAGTTTATGCCCTACAGTGTATGTGCAATCTGTTATATTTGGGTGAAACAAAGAGATGTTTGAGAGACCGTATAAGAGAACATCTCTGTAATATTGAAAAGGGAGATTTGGACACCTCCTTATACAAACACTTTAGGAGAAAACATAATAAAATAATAAGTGGGATCTTTCCAAAGTGTCACCCAATTGGAGAGGGGGGAACTTGAAAAATACTGCTGATAAAATAACCAAATCTTATTTACAGACTGGATACATTGTTCCCAAAAGTAATAATTTCTGAGCTTGATTTTACTCCCTTTCTGTCTGGTAACCAAATGTATAAAAATAGATGTATATAATTATTTAAAAGAATCTGCTCTATAACTTATCACTGTTTGTAGTGTTATTGATATAGGGCCAGATTACAAGTGAAGCGCTAACGAGATATTTGCTCTCCACTGTGTAATAACAGCGCACGCTAATGTGCGCTGGTGTTACAAGTTGTCGAGGTTGCATTCACATTGCTGGGAATCCATAGGCCGTAATGCGGTCATGTGTATATTAACATAAAAAAATATATGTATATAAGCATATGCATAAATATTTATTGCATAGACACAGTTCCCATAGACCGCAATGTAAATGCACTTTCAGTGCCATTTTTTTTCTAACATCCCACTCCCGCCAACTTTAGCCCCAAAATACTGCCTAGTGTTGTTATTTTATTTAAAAATTAATGATGCTGCTATCTTTATTTTTTTAATAAAATACACTACACTATATTTTGGGGGCATTTGGTGCACATTTATAAAATTAACCAGAGATCTGATCTCTGGTTAATTTTATAAGCGCTAATTGCTTCCGCAAGCTTACAGTAGCAATAACCAGCCACTTGTAATGGTGCGCGATAATTTAGCGCTCCACTTGTAATCTAGCCCATATTTTTGAGCTATTGTGCCATGTTTGGTATTAGATACTAGGTGTTAGTATAGATAATTATCAATATGCACTTTAAGAAATTTACATCTAAAGAGTTAGTCAGTTTGGTTTATTTTTGGTATACTTATAAATTAGAAACTCTTCTCCTACTTTATTTTGTCTGTCTCTATATACCTTTAAATTTACAATTGTAAGAATTCTAATTTTGAGTATGTAACAATAATTTTGTTTTGTTATGCCACCACCAGTTGATATTAGCATGGCTAATTGAGTTGGAACGAATATTGAAGAACCTCGGAAGAAATAAATGTAATTAGCAGGAGAACTACAAAGTAACTTTTTTTCAAGAAGGAATTACCATCATACCACCTTAAATGTACGGCAGGGAAATAATTATATAGGAAAATAGGTTTGCCTTTGTATGGAGCATAAGAAACTGCTATAATTTATCTTGATAATGCCCGCAACTCAAGTGAAATGCGTTGTAAGTGAAGCAGTGTTTGAATTTGTATCTCCATTGTATGCATACATTTAATGTGTGGACAGTGCTCTATCTGGAAGCTAACTTCTCATAGATTGGGGAATCTGCCTGCTGAAAGGCACTAAGTGCAGGTAACTGAGTCCCTGAAGCCAGCGTATCTTAAAGTAAACAGCAAGCCTATGTGCACAAATGTGATTTATTTTGTAGCATTGAGACTGACATATTATATAGATATATGTTGCGTAAGGAAGGACTATAACCCAGGAGAGCATAGTTTTTTCCACTGAGTATTCCAACCAATTCTTTCAGATTTGTCATATTTTAAAAAAGAGCATGAACATACTTGGAGATGATCCAGTTTTGAGTTTGTTAACAGATACATGTAGATTTGTCTCAAAAAGAGCTTCTACATTACAGGGAGTGCAGAATTATTAGGCAAATGAGTATTTTGACCACATCATCCTCTTTATGCATGTTTATCTTACTCCAAGCTGTATAGGCTTGAAAGCCTACTACCAATTAAGCATATTAGGTGATGTGCATCTCTGTAATGAGAAGGGGTGTGGTCTAATGACATCAACACCCTATATCAGGTGTGCATAATTATTAGGCAACTTCCTTTCCTTTGGCAAAATGGGTCAAAAGAAGGACTTGACAGGCTCAGAAAAGTAAAAAATAGTGAGATATCTTGCAGAGGGATGCAGCACTCTTAAAACTGCAAAGCTTCTGAAGCGGGATCATCAAACAATCAAGCGTTTCATTCAAAATAGTCAACAGGGTCGCAAGAAGCGTGTGGAAAAACTAAGGAGCAAAATAACTGCCCATGAACTGAGAAAAGTCAAGCGTGCAGCTGCCAAGATGCCACTTGCCACCAGTTTGGCCATATTTCAGAGCTGCAACATCACTGGAGTGCCCAAAAGCACAAGGTGTGCAATACTCAGAGACATGGCCAAGGTAAGAAAGGCTGAAAGACGACCAACACTGAACAAGACACACAAGCTGAAACGTCAAGACTGGGCCAAGAAATATCTCAAGACTGATTTTTCTAAGGTTTTATGGACTGATGAAATGAGAGTGAGTCTTGATGGGCCAGATGGATGGGCCTGTGGTTGGATTGGTAAAGGGCAGAGAGCTGCAATCCGACTCAGACGCCAGCAAGGTGGAGGTGGAGTACTGGTTTGGGCTGGTATCATCAAAGATGAGCTTGTGGGGCCTTTTCGGGTTGAGGATGGAGTCAAGCTCAACTCCCAGTCCTACTGCCAGTTTCTGGAAGACACCTTCTTCAAGCAGTGGTACAGGAAGAAGTCTGCATCCTTCAAGAAAAACATGATTTTCATGCAGGACAATGCTCCATCACACGCGTCCAAGTACTCCACAGCATGGCTGGCAAGAAAGGGTATAAAAGAAGAAAATCTAATGACATGGCCTCCTTGTTCACCTGATCTGAACCCCATTGAGAACCTGTGGTCCATCATCAAATGTGAGATTTACAAGGAGGGAAAACAGTACACCTCTCTGAACAGTGTCTGGGAGGCTGTGGTTGCTGCTGCACGCAATGTTGATGGTGAACAGATCAAAACTGACAAAATCCATGGATGGCAGGCTTTTGAGTGTCCTTGCAAAGAAAGGTGGCTATATTGGTCACTGATTTGTTTTTGTTTTGTTTTTGAATGTCAGAAATGTATATTTGTGAATGTTGAGATGTTATATTGGTTTCACTGGTAAAAATAAATAATTGAAATGGGTATATATTTGTTTTTTGTTAAGTTGCCTAATAATTATGCACAGTCATAGTCACCTGCACACACAGATATCCCCCTAAAATAGCTATAACTAAAAACAAACTAAAAACTACTTCCAAAACTATTCAGCTTTGATATTGAGTTTTTTGGGTTCATTGAGAACATGGTTGTTGTTCAATAATAAAATTAATCCTCAAAAATACAACTTGCCTAATAATTCTGCACTCCCTGTATCAACTAGATTATCTCCAAGCTTGAGATGTGCTGAAAGCAATAAAAGCAGTGACTGGATAAAGAGAAAAGGCACCTATAGATGTGGATTAGGTCCTTGCATCACTTGTAACGTATTGCACATTGGTAGTGGATTTAAAAGTACAGTTACTGGAGAGGAATTTATGAGTAAATTCTATGCTAATTGCTGAACCACTTATGTGGTTTACCTTCTGGAATGCAAACTTTGTTCCCTACAATATACAGGTCAGACTACTAGGGAATTGAGAACAAGAATAAGAGAGCATATCAGGGACACCAAAGAATATGTCAAAGAATCTGCCATAGCACGTCATTTTAATTTTGTACATATGAGTAATGTGTTTAATATGGAGGTTCGTGTTATCGACAGAGTCTTTCATCCAATAAGAGGGGGAGATAGGCTTAAATTATTGCTGAAGCAAGAATTGTATTGGATATACAAATTAAAAACCTTATCTCCTTTAGGTCTCAACTGTGAATTGGATTTGAGCTATTTTATTGAATAATAATTGATCGCTCTATAGAGACATCATCAAGTGTTAAAATATTAAATGTTCTTGAATTGTTCTATTTGATATGTGTGTCCACACAAATTATTGGATTGAGGCTAACATAGAGTGTGTTGAATATTAATATTTAGTACCCCTTAATTGAGTTTATAATATGTGTATATGTATGTGTATATATATATATATATATGTATGTATATATGTGTATATATATATATATATATATATATATGTATATATGTGTATGTATGTATATATATATATATATGTATATGTTTTCAGAATTTTTATTATTGGGTCATAACATATGATGATGCAGCCTAATCATATTTATTTCATAAGGTTACTTTGTTCATTAATGAGATATTTGAAAACCAACAGAATAAGAACATAATTATACATACATATGAATGAAGATGAAATGTATTGCATTTATTTCAGGTGAATTGTGCTAATGCAGTATTGTTAATATCTATCTTCTTTTATTTATGTTTATTAAGTGTTTTCTGTTTCTCCACTGTAATGTAGATGACTTAAAGGGACACTCAGGTTAAATTAAATTTTCATGATTCAGATACAGTATGTAATTTTAAACAATTTTCCATTTTACTTCCATTAAAAAAAATGTGCACAGTCTTTTATATTTACAATTTTTGAGTCACCAGATCGTACTGAGCATGTGCAAGAATTCACAGACTATACGTATATGCATTTGTGATTGGCTGATTGCTATCACATGGTACAAGGGGAGTGGAAATATACATAACTTTGAAATTTGTTATAAAAAAATCTACTACTCATTTAAAGTTCAGACTAAGTGCTATTGCGTTTTTTTGTACATATGCACTTTTGTTTTTAATTTAGTTTAATTCATTGATTATGCTGTCCCTTTACATAGGGGGCTTGCACATGCAAACACATCCTATGATTAAGTGCTCCTGTGAGCACAAAACTAGTCAGGATGTTTGCCTGCCACATACCTTATTTTAAACTTTTCCAATAAATTTTTGTTTTTATCAGCCCTTCTCCTTGGTGCCTTATTAGTGCGGCTGTTCCTTTTTCTTTACTGACATATTAAATAATACATTGTACTGGAGGGATTTTAAAATCTAGGACTTAAAGTATAGTGCTTATACATAGACAACAGACATTCAAGGAGATACTATTAAATATAGTTCAGCCAAACTAAATTCAGAGTATCTAAACCTGATTTAATTACCACATATTTCAGCAGTACGGTCAAAGAGAGACGCTGAAGATGTACAGGTTGCATTGAAGTTTTATACAAAAGGAAAATCCCCAATCACAAAAGCTCAAAAAAGTGGAGCTGTTTAACAGATGTAAAGTCAATGGCATCAATTATAATTCATAAAAGGCAACCAAATGTGGGCCGTGTAGCGTGCACATGTTGTCAATGGTAGTGATGATCTTCACTATGTATGAAACATAGGGTGAGGTACAAACAAGGCAACACTAATAGACGAGACTAAGTGGATTTCCTTACCGGACTTCGCTGCGTAAACACATGGACATTGCATTGAAGTTTTCTCAACCAGCTTGACTAAAGACCGGTAACGACTCCAAGGTACCTATTATATTATTCTAGTTGCCCAACTGTTTTCTGTGTGCATATCTATACTGGGCAAAATACCAGCTTTGTAATAACACAGAGTTATCTATAACTGGAGGTGGGGTATATATGTCATACAGGTTGTAATATAATCTTATTCACTGTAGTTCCACAGTTGCTCTCTATTGAGATTTCATTGATCATGTTTATAGAATTATTAATTTTATATTTTATGAAAGGAAATTTTATATGTATATTTGAAGGAAACCCCTGTTATCTTTTTGCAAATTTAATTATATGTACATTAAATATTTTATTTTTAGTGCCCTCCTGATTTATATTTTTATATTTCAGTCTGAAATACCAGGCAGTTCTCCTCTGAACAAGGGAAGTGGCAACCCGAGACGACTGATTCAGCCTCCTTTGATCTCATCAGTAAGGTGCAGATATCATCTAAGCACATTGGGCAAGGAGTCCATGTCTAGTTTTCCCCATAACCCTTAGGGAAACTTTCCCCAGGGTCATAACACAAATATATGCAGAGAGAGAAGCATTCTGCTAGAAACAAAAAACAGCTCAGTTGCTTATTCTATGCCCCTGTTACCACAAGGGAGCAGCTTCTTTTATCACAATTGTGCTATTCACAGAGGAGAACTTTCCTTAACCCCTTAATGACAACTGACGTACCAGGTACGTCATGCATTAACAAGTAGTTAATGACAATGGACGTACCTGGTACGTCAGTTGTCTAAGAGAGTGCTGGAAGCGATCGCAATCGCTTCCAGCAGCTCTCAGGGTATTGCAGTGATGCCTCCATATGGAGGCATCCTGCAATACCTTTTTAGAAGACTCCGATGCAGAGAGGGCCACTCTGTGGCCCTCTCTGCACCGGTAGCGATGGTGCCGGTTCGTTGGTGGGTGGGAGCGCAACAGGGAGGCGGGTGGGCGGCCCATCGCTACCCGGCATCCGGTTCCTAGAAGTGCAATGTGCACGCCGGGTGCCGGGAGCGTGTGCGGGGCGCGCGTGTGCGTGCGTGTGCGCACGTGCGCGCGCATTAGCTGGCCACTGACACCAATGAGGAGGGAAGAGGGGGGGGAAAAAGATTTTTTTTAAAAATAATATAAAAGGATCTGGGAGGGGGAGGGGGGTAGGGGTATTGTGGGGGGCTGCTACACTACAGAAAACCCCCAAAAAAAGCAAAAGAGCAAAAAATACTTTTGTTTTTGGGCAAATTGGGTACTGGCAGACAGCTGCCAGTACCCAAGATGGCCGCAATTAGATAGGGGAGAGGGTTAGAGAGCTGGGGGGGGGGGGATCATGGAGGTTGGGGCTAAGGCAGGAGTCCATCACAGCTAAAATATTTTATTTTTTTTATAAAAAAAAAAAAAAACCTCCTTTTATTTAGTACTGGCAGACTTTCTGCCAGTACTTAAGATGGCGGGGACATTTGTGGGGTGGGGGAGGGAAGAGAGCTGTTTGGGAGGGATCAGGGGGTGGGATGTGTCAGGTGGGAGGCTGATCTCTACCCTAAAGCTAAAATTAACCCTGCAAGCTCCCTACAACCTACCTAATTAACCCCTTCACTGCTGGGCATAATTTACGTGTGGTGCGCAGCAGCATTTAGCGGCCTTCTAATTACCAAAAAGCAATGCCAAAGCCATATAAGTCTGCTATTTCTGAACAAAGGGGATCCCAAAGAAGCTTTTACAACAATTTGTGCCATAATAGCACAAGCTGTTTGTAAATAATTTCAGTGAGAAACCTAAAATTGTGAAAAATGTAAAGTTTTTTTTTTATTTGCTCGCATTTGGCGGTGAAATGGTGGAATAAAATATACCAAAATGTGCCTAGATCAATACTTTGGGTTGTCTTCTAACAAAAAATATATACATGTCAAGGGATATTCAGGTATTCCTGACAGATATCAGGGTTCCAATGTAACTAGCGCTAATTTTGAAAAAAAGTGGTTTGGAAATAGCGAAGTGCTACTTGTATTTATGGCCCTATAACTTGCAAAAAAAGCTAAGAACATGTAAACATTGGGTATTTCTAAACTCAGGACAAAATTTAGAAACTATTTAGCATGGGTGTTTTTTTGGTGATTGTAGATGTGTAACAGATTTTGGGGGTCAAATTTAGAAAAAGTGTGTTTTTTTCCATTTTTTCCTCATATTTAATTTTTTTTTGTAGTAAATTATAAGACATGATGAAAATAATGGTATCTTTAGAAAGTCCATTTAATGGCGAGAAAAACGGTATATAATATGTGTGGGTACAGTAAATGAGTAAGAGGAAAATTACAGCTAAACACAAACACCGCAGAAATGTAAAAATAGCCATTGTCATTAAGGGTAAGAAAATTGAAAAATGGTCCGGTCATTAAGGGGTTAAGTATATCAGTCTGATCCCACCTAACAAGGTCTGTCCAGCCCCAAAATAAAAGGAATACTGGTATACTGCTTTATAAGATACAAATGAAACCTGCTCAACGGAGCGCCCCTGGGGTATGTAAAAACAAATCCTGTGAATATGATAGGCACTAATAGAGTGAGGGTATATGTGAAAAAATATAAATTATATCCTAGGCGGCAAGCAAATATTCCCAGTGCGTCTGCACACGCACAAAATAGCAACAGTCCATCCAATGTAGGGAAAAATAAGCGCTCCAAGCCCACAGATATATAAAAGTTCAATTTTATTCCAAACTTGTTAAAATCATACAAGATAGATTAAAAAGTGGTAAGCACAGTAGTGCAAAAACAGGTTGTAGAACAGGTGCAAAAAACAGCAAACGTTTCGTGCTCCATGCACTTGGTCACTGCTAATTGATGCACCTGTTCAGAGCTCTATTTATACCAAATTTCTTAAAGTGATATCACAAATTTTCATTAACCTGTACTTTGCCATTTTTGCAAGGGAGCCTATGACAAGAAACATTTATTTACTTTTTCCTTTTCATGTACATAAAGTGTTACAATATAAATATGCAGGTTGATATTTGTTGGTTAAGGCGTGACTATGTTTTGTGAAAACAATCTATTTTGCAATATATTTAAATCATTACATTTAAAAATTCCTTTTTAAAATAAATTACTAAAATTTTTTTTAGATATTTATTATTTGGTGAATAAGTCTAAATCCCTTCTCATGTTGAGGCCCTCAGGGTGTGTAGTCTGTAGATTGAACATCCACATAACTTCTCTTTTGTAAAGTGTTGTCTCTCTATCACCTCCTCTTCTCCATTGAGGGACAAAATCTATCCCCTGTAGGATAAGAGCAGATGTATCTGCATTGTGTAGAACCTTAAAGTGCCTTGATACAGGTGTGTCTGTGTTCTCATCCTCTATGGAGCGCAAGTGCTCCAAGAACCTCTCTTTTAACGGTCTCTTTGTTTTTCCTGTATATTGTTTGTGGCAAATTTTACATGTGAGAAGATAAACCACATGTGTGGTAGAACAGTTGATATAATGATGTATCTTATAGGTCTTATTGGTAATAGTAGAATTAAATTCCTCTCCTTCCTTAACAAAGTCACATGTTGTACATATTGGGCGTCTGCACTTATAAAAACCCTTTCTCTGTTTTAACCAGCAGGATGTTTTTTTGGTTTTTACATCTGATGGAGAAATAAAATTTGCTATCGTCTTACCTCTTCTAGATACAAAATCACAACCTTCTTTGAGAATCTCCTTAAGGATAGGGTCTGAGTACAAAATTGGTATGGAATCTTTAATAATATTGCACACCTTAAAAAAAAGTATGTTGATATGAGACATTTTCTCACTATTATTGCCAACCCAATTTTTCCTTTATGAGAGAGAAAATAGATTACTATACATACATTTATTTTGATGTTTTAGGAAATCAGGCTCTTGTCATAGGCTCATCTATTGCATATCTAATTTCATACTTTTCAAATTAAGGATTTTTATATTAAGAGTAGTTTAAACAATATCCCAATATAAACATGGTTTTGATTATATTTAACACTGAAGGTAATGACTCATAGAGCAATGTGTATGCTTCTTTTCATAAATGTAATGATTTAAATATATTGCAAAATAGATTGTTTTCACAAAACATAGTCACGCCTTAACCAACAAATATCAACCTGCATATTTATATTGTAACACTTTATGTACATGAAAAGGAAAAAGTAAATAAATGTTTCTTGTCATAGGCTCCCTTGCAAAAATGGCAAAGTACAGGTTAATGAAAATTTGTGATATCACTTTAAGAAATTTGGTATAAATAGAGCTCTGAACAGGTGCATCAATTAGCAGTGACCAAGTGCATGGAGCACGAAACGTTTGCTGTTTTTTGCACCTGTTCTACAATCTGTTTTTGCACTACTGTGCTTACCACTTTTTAATCTATCTTGTATGATTTTAACAAGTTTGGAATAAAATTGAACTTTTATATATCTGTGGGCTTGGAGCGCTTATTTTTCCCTACATTGGATGGACTATACTGCTTTATACTGTGCTTAGTGTCTAAATTCCCTTTAAAACAATGTATATTGGATTGCAATGCTACACCACCCGTCCAGGTGGATCTCTGAATAAAGGTTCTTCTGGGTAGCTGTCTACTTTGCCTAATGAAAAACCTAATGAAAAATGATTTTACTGCACTTGCAGAAGAAGATTAAGTATGTTATTGGAATATTCTTTTGCTCCCAGTACACAGAAAGCACAATTTTAATAAACCAAAATTAATTTCTTTAGCACTTTAACTGCACATACATTTCACCTTATCCTCATGTATACAGCAATTGATTAATAACAGTGATACTGTCCCTTTTATCGTTTGCAGAGGTTGATGGATTACCTCTAGGCAGAGCTGCTATGTAATTATTAATTTCAACTGGGGAAATTAGAAACAATGTTTGAATTGCCTAAAAACAAATAGTTACACTATCTAATATATATTTTTTTTTAAATTTATTAATGACTGGGGAAATCATTCTGCTGCATAATATAGCAATATGTCTACAATATTTATGCTATAAAACAGCAAGCGCTTTAGTTTAAAAAAAAAAAAAAGAAATAGAAAGAAAAGAAAAACACACACATTTTCTTTCACAGTTTAACCAAGAAAAATATAAACTTCATAATCATTTATGATTTAAGATTTATTAAAATATCTTATGTCACAGTATATGTGAAATTATTCATATGTTCCATTTATCTAGAAGGCTTTATAAGTTTTTAAGATGATGAGAACATGAACTTACCTAAACTTTATCAAAAAGAAGGTATAAATGAAATCTCATTTAAAGAAAAGACATACAACTCACAATTCTTTACACCTATTTTAATGGTTAAATATGATTGGTTAATGTGATTGACTTAATAGAAAATGCATTACAAAATAATTTTGGAGAAATGGTTATTTGAAGTTTATAATAAGATTTATTAACAGAACCTTAAATTCATTCGGCCAGATTACGAGTTTTGTGGTAAGAGGGGTGCGTTGCTAACTTGCACGTTATTGTCACCGCTCACTTACCTACAGCGCTGGTATTACAGGTTTTTATAAACCCGGTGTTAAAAGACAAGAAGTGAGCGTAGAGCAAAATTGAGCTCCCTACTGCACTCCAATACCAGCGCTGCTTAAGTCAGCAATGAGCTGGTTATATGTGCTTGTGCATGATTTCCCCATAGACATCAATGGGGAGAGCCGGCTGAGAAAAAGTCTAACACCTGCAAAAAAGCAGCGTAAAGCTGAGTAACACAGCCCCATTGATTCCAATGGGGAAACACATTTTATGTTAAAACCTAACACCCTAACATGAACCCCGAGTCTAAACACCCCTAATCTTAAACTTATTAACCCCTAATCTGCCGCCCCGACATCGCCACCTACATTATACTTATTAACCCCTACTCTGCCACTCCGGACATTGCCACCACTATAATAAAAATATTAACCAGTAAACCGCTGCACTCCCGCATCACAAACATTAGTTAAATATTATTAACCCCTAATCTGCCGCCCCTAACATCGCTGCCTATCTACAATTCTTAACCCCTAATCTCTCGACCCCAACATCGCCGCCACTATACTATATTTATTAACCGCTAAACCTAAGTCTAACCCTAACACCCCCTAACTTAAATATAATTAAAATAAATCTAAATAAAACCTACTCTTAATAACTAAATCATTCCTATTTAAAACTAAATACTTACCTATGAAATAAACCCTAAGATAGCTACCATATAACTAATAATTACATTGTATCTAGCTTAGGGTTTATTTTTATTTTACAGGCAAGTTTGTATTTATTTTAACTAGGTAGAATAGTTAGGTAAATAGTTATTAACTATTTACTAACTACCTAGCTAAAATAAATACATATTTACCTGTAAAATAAAACCTAACCTGTTTTACACTAATACCTAACCTTACACTATTAATAAATCAATTACCTAAAATAAATACAATTAACTAAATTAAATACAATTACCTAAATTACAAAACAACCCACTAAATTACACAGAATAAAAAACAAATTACAAGATATTTAAACTAATTACACCTAATCTAATAGCCCTATCAAAATAAAAAAGCCCCCCAAAATAAAAAAAAACCCTAGCCTAAACTACCAATAGCCCTTAAAAGGCCTTTTGCAGGGCATTGCCCCAAAGAAATCAGCTCTTTTACCTGTAAAAAAATACAAACAACCCCCCAACAGTAAAACCCACCACCCACACAACCAATCCCCGAAATAAAACCCTAACTAAAAAACCTAAGCTCCCCATTGCCCTGAAAAGGGCATTTGGATGGGCATTGCCCTTAAAAGGGCATTTAGCTCTATTGCAGCCCAAAGCCCTAACCTAAAAATAAAACCCACCCAATAAACCTTTAAAAAACCTAACACTAACCTCTGAAGATCCACAGTTTTGAAGATCCGACATCCATCCTCAACGAAGCTGGGAGAAGTCCTCAGCGAAGCGGCAAGAAGTCCTCAACGAAGCCGGGAGAAGTCTTCATTCAAGCTGGGAGAAGTGGTCCTCCAGATGGGCAGAAGTCTTCATCCAGACGGCATATTCTATCTTCATCCATCCGGCACAGAGCGGGTCCATCTTCAAGACATCCGACGTGGAGCATCCTCTTCTTCCGACGACTACACGACGCATGAAGGTTCCTTTAAGTGACGTCATCCAAGATGGCATCCCTTAGATTCCGATTGGCTGATAGAATTCTATCAGCCAATCGGAATTAAGGTTGAAAAAATCCTATTGGCTGATGCAATCAGAAAATAGGATTGAACTTCAATCCTATTGGCTGATCCAATCAGCCAATAGGATTGAGCTTGCATTCTATTGGCTGTTCCAATTAGTATATTAACATAACTAATTAGGCCAGTCCCTCCTCCAGCCAACTCAATTAACAAATCGTAGGTATTGTTTGGCTTCCTTTCTGGCATTTAATTACATTAAATGAATACATGTTCAAAACCTATGTGAATATGGAATTTTGCAGCGCTATATAAATAATAATGATGATAATAATAATAATAATATATTTTATAATAGTAAACCATTTCTTACAAAGGGATATTAAAGAGCATGACATTGCAATATAAATTGAATTATAAAGTAATGGGCGCCGCAATGTTTTGACTTGTTTCCCCTTATTTAGCTTTCCTGCTGAGGACATTTAGGGACAGATATTAAACAGGCAATACAAGAGACAGTCCAAATAAAGCTGTGTGGAACATAGGGTTAAATAACAGTCCATTAATTTATTAAAACTAAAGGACTTTATTGATACTAAACCTTAGGGCTATATTACGAGTGGAGCAGTAATAACCACTCCCGCTCACACATTAACTCCGCTTGACTTTGGCTCATTAAGCGTGTCGGGAAGCACATGTATTACAAGTTGAAAGTAAATATTTTTTCGATCACACGCTAACTCGACACGCAAGAAGAGCCAAAGTTACAATATCACAACCATGTTAACATACTCCCCCATAGACTTCAATGGAGAGAGAAAATTGTGAAAAAAACTAACACCCATACTCGCGCGCTAACCCAAATTGCCATACTACTACTCTAATAACCCCTAACCCATCATATAAGCCCATCACAATGTCCCCACCACACTATTAACCCCTAATCCACCTCATAGCCCACCATAAAGTCCCCTCTATTCTATTAAGCCCTAACCCACCACATGGCCCACCACAAAGTCCCCTCTATTCTATTAACCCCTAAAACACCACACCCCAACATCACAAAATTCCCCACTACTCTATTAAACCCTAAACCACCACACCCCCACATTGTGAAATACCCCATTACACTATTAACTATTAAACTGTCACACCCCACATCACAAAATACCCACTAACCAGCTAACCCCCTAACTTAACACCCCCTAAGTTACCCCCCAAAAAAACTAACCTTACCAACAAAAAAAAAACCCTAACCTTAGAAAAAAAACTAACCTTAACTTCAAAAAGAAACACTAAAAGGGACACTGAACCCATTTTTTTTCTTTCGTGATTCAGATAGAGCATGCAATGTTAAACAACTTTCTAATTTACTCCTATTATCAATTTTTCTTCGTTCTCTTGATTTCTTTATTTGAAAAAGAAGGCATCTAAGCTATTTTTTGGTTCAGAACCACGGAACACACTTGTTTATTGGTAGGCGAATTTACCCACCAATCAGCAAGAACAACACAGTGTGTTCACCAAAAATGGGCCAGCATTTAAACTTACATTCTTGCATTTCAAATAAAGATACCAAGAGAATGAAAATAATTTGATAATAGTAGTAAATTAGAAAGTTGCTTAAAATTGCATGCTCTATCTGAATCACGATAGAACATTTTTTGTCTTCAGTGTCCCTTTTTAACCTTGCAAAAAACCCTAACCTTACCTTAAAAAAACACCTACTCTTACCTGAAAAATAAAATGACCTATCATTACAGAAAAAAGCTACCATTACAGAAATAAAACCCTACTATTACAGAAAAAACAAATAATCAAAAATAAAAAAAAATTCTAAAACCCCACTTAAAAAACCCCACCCAAATAAAAACAAACACCTATACTAACACGAAACTATAGCAATAGCCCTTAAAAAGGCTTTTTGTAGGGCATTGCCCAAACAAATAAAAAAAAATCTAAAAATAAAAGTAAAACCCACCCAAAAGAAACCTAACACTAAACTCCAAAGATGGTACTCACCAAAGTTGAATATGGACGGCGGCGCCCAATCTTCATCCCAGCAGTAGTCCTCTTTCTTCATCCCAGCGTTGGTTTTCTATCTTCATCCTGGTGGTGGTCTTCTATCTTCATTCATTTTCGCCAGCAATTTTAGAGTAGTTTTTTTTTAGATGAAGTGGATTGTTACATGCAGAATGGTGTGTTTTTTTTGTGTATGTATGTAGATATTCATATATAGGTATAGATGTATACAGATATATATAGGAATATCTATTTAAAATACATAGACAATATTATGCTATATGCAGAACATTGGAATGACAGTAAATAGACAGTATAACACTTGAATATTGCACATATATGCTTTTACATGTTTTCATCTACTTGATTGCAAAGGGCTCCAATGCACTTATATATATGTCTATATATATGTATTTATAGGTCTACATTTGTCTGTAAATACAAAATACATATATACACATATATACACATAAATACATCTGTACACACATATTTTACAATCCTATGTTCTTCACATATAATTGTTTTAATTTTTAATATTAATGATCATTTTAATTTAAAATTGATATCTATATTTATATATCTATAGGAATCGATATGCAGGTATAGGTAAATACACAAATTTACAATAAAAATATAATTGTTCTGTATGTGAAGAACATTGGAATGTGAAATATTCATAACTCCTGTCGGGTTAGCGAGTGAGCGGTAGGTGTCTGTTTTTTTTCTTCTGCCCTCTCCATTGATTTCAATGGGGAGAATAAGTTGACTTGTCATGATATTTGGTTAACTCGTTTTGGGTTTCACTTACGTGCAAAGGGGCCGAATTATCAAGCTCTGAATGGGGCTTGATGCCCCTGATTCCACGTGAGCCTTCAGGCTCGCCGAAAGCAGCAGTCTTCAATCCGCCCGATCCTATATGATCAGGCTGATTGACACCCCTGCTAGCTGCCGATTGGCCGCTAATCTGCAGGGGGCAGCAATGCACAAGCAGTTCTGGTGAACTGCTTGTGCAATGTTAAATGCCGACAGCGTATGTTGTCGGCATTCAGTGATGTCTTTCGGACATGATACACTACAGTGTATCATATCGGAAAGACATTGATAAATTGGCCCCAAACTCTTTACTTTCAACTTATAATATACACTCAACCCAACAAGTGCAAAAAACTTACTTCTAATGAAGTTTACACTCAAGAGAAAGCGATAAATAGCACACAACCTTTAATCTGGCCCTTAAGGGGAGAACATTTTAGAGTATTAACAGTGGTGAGGATGGAAATATGTTGTAATATTTTAATCTCAAACATGTATTTGCCTTCCACTGTGATTAAGTTTACTGTAACCTTAAGAGGTGTGAAAGGGCTATTTTATTTGTTAGTGACCTCCCAGTTTTGATTCTTAAATTGGTACTTAACACACAAAAAGGCCTTTTCGTGAGTTTTTCTGTTGAAGAAGTTCATGGCTGCAGCTTTTAAAGCACAATCCATTTTGCATTGTGATAACAAACGTGTGCCGAAAGCAAAAAAACATTTCAGGAGCAAATTGCTAATTGTAATTGACCCCTATGTATGTAACCCCCATAAAGGGATTAAACACATAGTTAAAGACAGGTCCAGTGCAGCAATATACTACTGAGAGCTAGATGAACACATCTGTTGAGCCAATAACAAAAAGGCATATGTGTGCAGCCACCAATCACCAGCTAACTCTCAGTAATATGTTACTGCTCCAGAGCTTATGTATATTTTTCAACAAAGTAAATTTGATAATATAAGTAAATTTAAAAAGTGCCTTAATATTACATGCTCTATCTAACTTATGAAAGTTTAAGTTTAGCTTTCATATCCCTTTAACTAGACATAGTCAAACAAAAATAATTTACATATGCATTAGTTTGTGAATCATTAGCTAGAGTCTTTTTGTTGTGTGGATCAGTATGTGTATGTGTGTGTGGATCAGTAAAGTCAGTATAAAAAAATAAAAAATAAGATAAAACAATAAACTCATTTGAAAAAATAAAGCTGCATTATTCAATGAAAAAATCTTATTAGATACAAAGATTCATTATCCAGCAGCTTATAATTTGTGTTGAGTTTACTATCATTTTATAGTATTGAAAATACAAAGGATATAGAAAAATAGCAGCACCACCAACTCCATTGAAAGGCAATTTATTCAGCCAGACTAAAAAGAAACAACGTTTAGCACCAACGTCCTTAATCATGCCATGTCATGTTTTCTATGTTGGATCTGTTTGGGATGGTGCTGGAGTTTTGTATTTTTGCATAGGGATGCTATTGTTCCACCCGCACTGTGTGATTGTCATGAGTGATGTACTGTACAAAGCTTTGCACATATAAAATAGGCAAGACTTTTGTATTACTCAATTTATGTTCAAAAGATTCTGAATCTGCTTAGATTTCTATAAAAGGCTTTTTCCACCAAAATATTTTCCAGGAACAAACCATCATGGGAGAAGATCTCACTGCCCTATAGACTGAAAGATCTTATGAGGCAGCACCCTATTATGGCAACTACTGTATGTATTTAATAACTCCTAAAGTGTCTGCTTCTTTGGCCTTATGTCTCCTACTCTTTTGGTCATCGCATACACTTCCCCATTTGGTAAATCAATACGCTTTTTGGATTCTGGTACTACCTCTGTGCTAATGATATCAGTGATGTGCAGTCACTAGAGGCAGGTGAGGCAGTGCTTCACCTCTCATATGGGCAAAAATATATTTTTTTTATTGGCTTTAAAAAAAAATTGTATTTTCTTTCCCCAGCATTTTTTTCTCTCACAGCTATATGTTGTGCAATGAAGAGGCACAAGCAGGTCTGCCCACCATTACACAACATTCTGCGCCACCTACTGGATGCAAGTGGTTAAGATCATTGCATGGCCCATTAACTGCTTATTTGAGGCAGTCCTATTTGGGCTGAACCAATCCAGCGAGAGGCATTAGTAAGTGGAACACAGGGTTGGGGCTGGATGTTAAATCATATAAAACAAAACAAAAAACGGAAAAAAAACAACTTTCATATATTTTGTTGCTGTCCTGTGAACCTGCTAGCTTTGCTAAAGTGAAAAAGAGAGTTCTGTTCTCCCCCTCTAAGTGCAGTGGAATGTTCCACTGTCACTTCCTGAATCCTTACAGAGCAGGAAGAGAGAGGCACAGAGAACACTGTTTTAGCCACATCTTATTGAAGTAAGATTTTACTAAAAAGGGATTCTTTTAGTGAAAATGATCATTTAATGAATGTGGTTTAGTGTTTTTTTTTACTCTTTTACAGCAAAGGATCGTTTTTGTATTTTGTTTACTCAAACTTTACACCCACTAACTTAGCAGCTTGCCTCTGTACTAATGTATAGTCTCACTTTCTGAACTCTCTGTAGCTCTGCTGTTTTATTACTTTAAAATGCAGTGGTCCCTCTTCCCCCCCCCCTTGTGTGTGTGTGTGTCTCTATCTATCTATCCATCTCTCTCCTTATGTGTTGTTCTCCCCATGGTCTCTTTCTCTCTCTGTCTCTCTTCCTCCCCCTCTGACTCTCTCATCCCTTATGTAATGAAAGAATCTATAAGCATAATGTGCACCATTAAAGTAAAAAGTATGTTTTAAACATATTTTAATGGGCATGGATTTCTAGATCTCATAATCAGAGCAAGCATTGTGTTATCTGGCAAGAGTTTCTGTTACAATTCTTTTAGACTAAAATCAGATGTTTACTAAGTTGACCAGTTTTCCAAGACACCATTTAAAGGGACATGAAACCCATATGAAACCCATATGCAAATTTAAACAACTTTCCAATTTACATCTAATATCTAATTTTCTTCATTCTTTTGATGTCCTTTGTTGAAAATCATATCTAAATATGCTCAGTAGCTACTGATTGGTGGCTGCACATAGATACCTCATGTGATTGGCTCACCCATGTGCATTGCTATTTCTTCAACAAAGGATATCTAAAGAATGAAGGCGTATCCTAGCCACTGCCTCACCAGTCTCTGACGTCACTGCACGTCACTGAATGATATCCATATCAACTTACCATCAGATGATAGACAATCAGTGTTTAAAGTCAAAATTAAACTTTCATAATTCAAAAAGAGCATTTAATATATATATTAAATTTGCTTCCATTTTTAAAAATGTGCCTAATTGTTTATATGCGCATTGTCTGAGGCACAAGCTCCTACTAAGCATGGACAAGTGTTTACGGAATATACATACAGTGCCTCCACTAATATTGGCACCCTTGGTAAATATGAGCAAGGAAGGCTGTGAAAAATTGTCTTTATTGTTTAGCCTTTTAATCTTTTGTTCAAAAAGTATACAAAAATACTATGCTCTCATAGATATCAAACAATTTCAAACACAACACAGGTTTATAAAAAAATAAAAATCTTTGTTAAATATATGTCTTCCACAAATATTGGCACCCCAATGAATTCATATGAGAAAAATATATTTGAAGTATATTCCCATTAATATTCTATATATTTTAGTACACCTGGGTGACTGGGAAGAGGAACTTGTTCAACCATGACTTCCTGTTTCACAGGCGTATAAATATGAGGTAACACATGGGCCAAATTCCCTTAGTCATTTATCACAATATGTAAGACCAAGGAATATAGCTGTAATGTGCGGCAAAGGGATTACAAAATGGGAAGTGTCTATAAGAAATGCTAATTTCCTCCATCAGGGCAATAATTATAAAGTTCCAGTCAACTGGAACTGTTAAGAATCAACCTGGAAGAGGATTTGTGTTTATTTCATCTCAATGCACTGTGAAGAGGATGGTTCAAGTGGCCAAAATATCTCTAAGGATCACAGCTGGAGAATTTCAGAAGTTATTTGCGTCTTGTAGTCAGAAAGTCTCCAAAACTACAATCTGACGTCACCTACATCACCACAAGTTGTTTGGAAGGGTTTCAAGGAAAAAGCCTCTACTCTCATCCAAAAACAAACTCAAGCAACTTCCGATTGCCAGGCACTACTGGAACTTCAAATGGGATCGGGTTCTATGGTCAGATAAAACCAAAATAGAGCTTATTGGCAATAAACACCAGAGGGGGGTTTGGCGCACACAGAGAGGTAGCCATATGGAAAAGTACCTCATGCCTACGGTTAAATATGGTGGTGGTCCTTTAATGTTTTAGGACTTTTTTTCTGCCAGAGGACCTGGACATTTTGTTAGGAATGGTATCATGAACTCTATCAATATCAACAGATATTAAACAAACATCTGACTGCCAATGTCAGAAAGCTTACAATGGGCTGTAGGAGGATCTTCTAGCAGGACAATGATCCAAAACATACATCAAAATCAACACACAAATGATTTACTGACAACCAAATCAAGGTCCTGCTATGGCCATTCCAGTCCCCTGACTTGAACCCCATAGAAAACCTGTGGTTGAAGTAAAGAGTAGAGTCCACCAACAACAACCTCAACATTTGAAGGATCTAGAGAGATTCTGAATGGAGGAATGGTCTCAGATCCCTTGCCATGTATTCTCCAACCTCATCCGGCATTATTGGAGAAGACTCAGAGCTGTTATCTTAGCAAAGGGAGGTAGCATAAAGTATTGACTAAAAGGGTGCCAATAATTGTGGCACAAATATATTTAACAAAGATTTTTTTTTTTTTTTAACAAACCTGTGTTGTGTTTGCAATTGTTTGATATTCATGAGAGCCGAGTATTTTTGTGTACTTTTCTAACAAATGATCAAAAGGTTAAACAATAAAGACAATTTTTCACAGCTGTATTTGCTCATATTTACCAAGGGTGCCAATATTATTATAAGGCACTGTAAATGCCTTATGTGATTGGCTAAGAGCACACCTACAAAAAGCACAAAGTCAACTGCTAAATAAATTAAAGATTCCTAACTCCCAATCTCAAATAAATAACAGAGAAAACCTAAAAGGTAGCTAACTACTTAAGTGTTATAAAATATTCAAAACAATCACATGATTAATACACAGTTAATTACATGCCTTTTTATTATGAATTTAATGATTATGTAATTCTACTGTTTTTAATGATGCTTTAATGGTCCTTTAAATGAAAAATTTCGGGACAGATAATGAGTGGAGCGCAAACGTTTGCACCGGAGCAAAAAGGGGTATATCAGGAGTGTTTGTGCTCATCATGCTTACCGCTCATATTACGAGTTTAAAGTAAATGTGATCACGTGAGCACAATCACAATTTAAGCTAGAATGATTACCGCAACTTTAGAGCTCTGGTTAACTGTTTTGCGCAAACATAAAAGTGTCACAAAGCACATCAGAAATACATTACAAAGTACACTTACACTCATAATAACACCATGTAAAAAAAAATATTAAAAAAAAAATTGCACACAAACGTTACAAAAAAGGCAGGCAAAGGGCTTTAACATTGAGACACATACATATATTTCTCTAAAAATGTATATGTATGTATGTATGTACCTATATATATATATATATATATATATATATATATAGATATATATGTGTGTGTGTGTACATATGAATTTATATGTGTAAATATGTATTTACAGACATATGCATAAATAAACATACAGTATATAGACATATATAGAATTGCATTGGAGCCCTTTGTCGTTAAGTAGATGAAGACATGTAAAAGTATATGTATGCAATGTTCCTTTTTAATAAAGGCTTTAACTATATATTTACTGTAAATATTTCACATTCCAATGTTCTGCACATAGCAGAATATGTTCTATGTATTTGTAAATACCTATTCCTATATATATACCGTATATATTTATATATCTATACCAGCGTATCCAAACAGCAGGCACTCACTGGACTTTATAGTAAAATGTAAAAATTTATTTCATCAGATTAAAATAGACAAACGTTTCGGCACTGCATTGTGCCTTTATCAATCTCGAAATACAAACAACACACAAAACAGAGTGCAGCTCTACACCCAAAGAAAATCAATCTATACATGGTTAAAAACACATAGTTAAATACTCAACCAAACTCCCTATGTTTTGCCGCCAAACCTCCGTACTGCCATCCTGGAGGTCCACTGGTGACGTCACGCTGACACGCTGATCGTACCTAGCGTGATGACGAATGGCACGGCGTTGCCATAGCCACGTCAAGGCGCCCAATAGCATAATGGCCAGAGGGTAGGGGATATCCGGTGCTGCTGTGCGCATGTCAAATAGTAAGCGCAAAAACTCACAGCACTGTTGCTAACGGCAACACGTAAACAACAATATGCGCAACAGCAGAATCACCGGGTATTCCCTACGTAAGGCTGCTAAGGATGAACATCTAATGTTTAGCATTTGTCCCAATCGTCAAGAACACTTAAAATCAGAGTTAACCATATGTGGACCAAAAAGCACAATCAGAGTCAGATAGTTATATATACCATATCCCTAATGTGATTTTGTTTAGCCAAAAATTCACACATAGCTGAGTTGCTAGAACTATAACTCAAAACTATTCTGCTCCAATATCACCTTGGTCCACACATAGAAAACCCATACAATGTTAGAGAAGAACTGCAAACCCCTTACTTACTTCAGGCAAAATGGAGTATGGTAGAACAAATACATATATGTAATATCCATATATGTAAAGCAAGCGGACACCCTTAAATTACCCAATCTACTGGGAGATGAAGAAATATTTAGTAGAAAGGGCTAAAATCCAGAGTAGTGTTAAGTCCCTTCGGGCCAGAGTGTCCAATTTAAACATCCATCAGCTTTCACGTTGGAGTAACTTCTTTCCTCTATCCCCTCCCCTTGGACTAGGGGGGATATGATCTATAAGCATAGATCTAATGCTGGACACAGAGTGTTTCAGTTGTGCACAATGGCGTGCCACAGTTTGGTCCGACTCTCCGTTTTTTAATGCCTCTCGGATGGCATGACGATGGTTTGCCATCCTGTCTCGGAAGGAGGTAATCGTCTTTCCAATGTACACTAGGGCACACGGACAGGTGAGCATAAAGACCACATGTGTACTTGTGCAACTCAGGCGATGATTTATTTTATACCGCTGATTTTTATGGGGATGCTGGAAAGAATCTCCCTTGCACATGCTGTTACATGTAGTACAGCTCCCACAAGGGAAGCATCCCTTTTTCGATGACTTCAGCCAAGTCTCTGTTTTGTAGTGGTCCACAGGGTCAGATTTAACATGGATGTCCCTCAAATTCCTAGACCTCCGATACACCAACCATGGCGCTGTCATACTCTGAAATGGTAAGGTGGGGTCAGTACCAACCACAGGCCAGTGGCGGCGTACAGCATTTGATATGCGTTCACATCCAGGTGTGAATGTAGTGATCAGGTTTAGTTGCTCCGATGTCTCCTTTTTATGGATTTTGGTGTCTGTTTTTGCATCTGGCCCCAATAGTTTTTCTTGGATGTCCCAGATCTCTTTCATAGGGTAGCCCCTCTTTTTCAATTTCTCGCCCATCTCCTGGACTTGAATCCTCTGTAAGGGTGTCTCGCTATTATTTCTCAGTGCCCTGGTGAGCTGGGAGGTGAGAACACCCTTTTTCTGGTGTTTAGGGTGAAAGCTACTAGCATGTAACAATGAATTTCGGTCTGTGGGTTTTGTGTACAACTTGGTAGCAAACCTCAAAGTGCAGGAGTCATTCACCTTAAAAACATTAAGGTCCAAAAAATTCACACCCTCAGAGCTAAATTCTAACTTAAATCGTATTGGACTGGCCATGAGGTTCAAATGTGACACCCACTCACGCAATGATGGCTCCCCACCTCTCCATATGAGGAACACATCGTCAATGTAGCGGGTATAGCAAATCACTTGAGAGTGTTCAAAAGGCTTCATCAGTTCTTGCTCATACCATGCCACATAGATGTTTGCGTAGGTGGGTGCCACATTCGACCCCATGGCCGTACCAGCCATCTGTAAATAATAACAATCCTCAAATTTTAAGTAATTTTTCTCTAAGCAGATCATTGGTAGCTCGCATATGAATTCAATCGGAGGACCCGCATAATGTTCATTATTAGTCACCATGGACCTGACAGGGCTTATTTACTGAATTCCCCTAGTTTACTCAGGATACTTGCAGGTTTTACTAATTTGGAATGTGATGACATTTTGGTCACCATGGATGTTGACAGCCTCTATACTGTCATCCCCCATGTTGAGGGGGTGGAGGCTGTCAGGTCCATGGTGACTAATAATGAACATTATGCGGGTCCTCCGATTGAATTCATATGCGAGCTACTAATGATCTGCTTAGAGAAAAATTACTTCAAATTTGAGGATTGTTATTATTTACAGACGGCTGGTACGGCCAAAGGGTCGAATGGGCACCCACCTACGCAAACATCTATATGGCATGGTATGAGCAAGAACTGATGAAGCCTTTTGAACACTCGCAAGTGATTTACTATACCCGCTACATTGACGATGTGTTCCTCATATGGAGAGGTGGGGAGCCATCATTGCGTGAGTGGGTGTCACATTTGAACCTCATGGCCAGTCCAATACGATTTAAGTTAGAATTTAGCTCTGAGGGTGTGAATTTTTTGGACCTTATTGTTTTTAAGGTGAATGACTCTGGCACTTTGAGGTTTGGTACCAAGTTGTACACAAAACCCACAGACCGAAATTCATTGTTACATGCTAGTAGCTTTCACCCTAAACACCAGAAAAAGGGTGTTCTCACCTCTCAGCTCACCAGGGCACTGAGAAATAATAGCGAGACACCCTTACAGAGGATTCAAGTCCAGGAGATGGGCGAGAAATTGAAAAAGAGGGGCTACCCTATGAAAGAGATCTGGGACATCCAAGAAAAACTATTGGGGCCAGATGCAAAAACAGACACCAAAATCCATAAAAAGGAGACATCGGAGCAACTAAACCTGATCACTACATTCACACCTGGATGTGAACGCATATCAAATGCTGTATGCCGCCACTGGCCTGTGGTTGGTACTGACCCCACCTTACCATTTCAGAGTATGACAGTGCCAAGGTTGGTGTATCGGTGGTCTAGGAATTTGAGGGACATCCTCGTTAAATCTGACCCTGTGGACCACTATAAAACAGAGACTTGGCTGAAGTCATCGAAAAAGGGATGCTTCCCTTGTGGGAGCTGTACTACATGTAACAGCATGTGCAAGGGAGATTCTTTCCAGCATCCCCATAAAAATCAGCGGTATAAAATAAATCATCGCCTGAGTTGCACAAGTACACATGTGGTCTATATGCTCACCTGTCCGTGTGCCCTAGTGTACATTGGAAAGATGATTACCTCCTTCCGAGACAGGATGGCAAACCATCGTCATGCCATCCGAGATGCATTAAAAAACGGAGAGTCTGACCAACCTGTTGCACGCCATTGTGCACAACTGAAACACTCTGTGTCCAGCATTAGATCTATGCTTATAGATCATATCCCCCTAGTCCAAGGGGAGGGGATAGAGGAAAGAAGTTACTCCAACGTGAAAGCCGATGGATTTTTAAATTGGACACTCTGGCCCTGAAGGGACTTAACACTGCTCTGGATTTTAGCCCTTTCTACTAAATATTTCTTCATCTCCCAGTAGATTGGGTAATTTAAGGGTGTCCGCTTGCTTTACATATATGGATATTACATATATGTATTTGTTCTACCATACTCCATTTTGACTGAAGTAAGTAAGGGGTTTGTAGTTCTTCTCTAACATTGTATGGGTTTTCTTTGTGTGGACCAAGGTGATATTGGAGCAGAATAGTTTTGAGTTATAGATCTAGCAACTCAGCTATGTGTGAATTTTTGGCTAAACAAAATCACATTAGGGATATGGTATATATAACTATCTGACTCTGATTGTGCTTTTTGGTCCTCATATGGTTAACTCTGATTTTAAGTGTTCTTGACGATTGGGACAAATGCTAAACATTAGATGTTCATCATTAGCAGCCTTACGTAGGGAATACCCGGTGATTCTGCTGTTGCGCATATTGTTGTTTACTTGTTGCCGTTAGCAATAGTGCTGTGAGTCTTTGTGCTTACTATTTGACATGCGCACAGCAGCACGGATATAACCTACCCTCTGGCCATTATGTTATTGGATGCCTTGACGTTGCTATGGCAACGCCGTGCCATGCGTCATCACGCTAGGCACGATCAGCGTGTCAGCGTGATGTCACCAGTGGACCTCCAGGATGGCAGTACGGAGGTTTGGCAGCAAAACATAGGGAGTTTGGTTGAGTATTTAACTATGTTTTTTTAACCATGTATAGATTGATTTTCTTTGGGTGTAGAGCTGCACTCTGTTTTGTGTGTTGTTTGTATTTCGAGATTGATAAAGGCACAATGCAGTGCCGAAACGTTTGTCTATTTTAATCTGCTGAAATAAATTTTTACATTTTACTATAAAGTCCAGTGAGTGCCTGCTATTTGGATACGCTGGGATGGATATTTGCAGTGCACCGTGGCAATGATTGAAAGTTTGATTGTGCAATCCTTACATTGACTTTGTGATTCTGCCTTGGGGCATTTGGGATTAGCACTCCTCTTGGATATAACACATTGAACTGTGGACTTTGTACTAATTCAGCTGTGCAACTACCCTGAAATCATTTTTCTACATTTGGTAGATTGTTTTTAAACTTTTGTACTCCTTTTTTTCATCTGTTCTATATGGCGGAGGCAGCTGCTAACATGGACATTATACAACATGATGAAGATTTCAACACGGATCCTCTTGCATTTACTTATGAAGATGCGGACAGAATTTTGATCTCAGATGACACAGGCGAGCTGGGAGGTGAGACACCCATTAATATTTATCATAAGATCTTAAACCTACGCAGGAATCCAGATTCCATCAGCCAATCAGAATATTCCTACCTTAATTCCGATTGGCTGATAGAATCCTATCAGCCAATCGGAATTCGAGGGACGCCATCTTGGATGACATCATTTAAAGGAACCGTCATTCGTCGTTCAGTCGTCGGCCAGGATGGATGTTCCGCGTCGGAGGTCTTCAGGATGCTGCCGCTCCGTTCCAGATGGATGTCGATAGAAGATGCCGCCTGGATGAAGACTTCAATCGGATGGAAGACCTCTTCTGCCCCGCTTGGATGAAGACTTCAATCGGATGGAAGACCTCTTCTGCCCCGCTTGGATGAAGACTTCTACCGGATCATGGACATCTTCAGCCCCCCGCTTGGGCTTGGATCAGGACATCGGAGGAGCTCTTCAGGACCGATCGGTGAACCTGGTATGGTGAAGACAAGGTAAGAAGATCTTCAGGGGCTTAGTGTTAGGTTTATTTAAGGGGGGTTTGGGTTAGATTAGGGGTATGTGGGTGGTGGGTTGTAATGTTGGGGGGGGGGTATTGTATGTTTTTTTTACAGGCAAAAGAGCTGAACTTCTTGGGGCATGCCCCGCAAAGGGCCCTGTTCAGGGCTGGTAAGGTAAAAGAGCTTTTAACTTTAGTAATTTAGAATAGGGTAGGGCATTTTTTATTTTGGGGGCTTTGTTGTTTTATTAGGGGGCTTAGAGTAGGTGTAATTAGTTTAAAATGGTTGTAATATTTTTCTTATGTTTGTAGATATTTTTTTATTTTTTGTTACTTAGTTCTTTTTTATTTTTTGTACTTTAGTTAGTTTATTTCATTGTAGTTATTTGTAGGTTTTGTATTTAATTAATGTATTGATAGTGTAGTGTTAGGTTTAATTGTAGGTAATTGTAGGTATTGTATTTAATTAATTTATTGATAGTGTAGTGTTAGGTTTAATTGTAGGTAATTGTAGGTATTTTATTTAATTAATTTAATGATAGTATAGTGTTAGGTTTAATTGTAACTTAGGTTAGGATTTATTTGACAGGTAATTTTGTAATTATTTTAACTAGGTAACTATTAAATAGTTCTTAACTATTTAATAGCTATTGTACCTAGTTAAAATAATTACAAAGTTGCCTGTAAAATAAATATTAATCCTAAAATAGCTACAATGTAATTATAATTTATATTGTAGCTATATTAGGATTTATTTTACAGGTAAGTATTTAGCTTTAAATAGGAATAATTTATTTAATAAGAGTTAATTAATTTTGTTAGATTAAAATTATATTTAACTTAGGGGGGTGTTAGTGTTAGTGTTAGGGTTAGACTTAGCTTTAGGGGTTAATACATTTATTAGAATAGCGGTGAGCTCCGGTCGGCAGATTGGGGGTTAATAATTGAAGTTAGGTGTCGGCGATGTTAGGGAGGGCAGATTAGGGGTTAATACTATTTATTATAGGGTTAGTGAGGCGGATTAGGGGTTAATAACTTTATTATAGTAGCGCTCAGGTCCGCTCGGCAGATTAGGGGTTAATAAGTGTAGGCAGGTGGAGGCGACGTTGTGGGGGGCAGATTAGGGGTTAATAAATATAATATAGGGGTCGGCGGTGTTAGGGGCAGCAGATTAGGGGTACATAAGGATAACGTAGGTGGCGGCGCTTTGCGGTCGGCAGATTAGGGGTTAATAAGTGTAGGTAGCTGGCGGCGACGTTGTGGGGGGCAGGTTAGGGGTTACTAAATATAATATAGGGGTCGGCGGTGTTAGGGGCAGCAGATTAGGGGTACATAAGGATAACGTAGGTGGCGGCGCTTTGCGGTCGGCAGATTAGGGGTTAAAAAGTGTAGGTAGCTGGCGGCGACGTTGTGGGGGGCAGATTAGGGGTTACTAAATATAATATAGGGGTCGGCGGTGTTAGGGGCAGCAGATTAGGGGTACATAAGGATAACGTAGTTGGCGGTCGGCAGATTAGAGGTTAAAAAAATTTAATCGAGTGTCGGTGATGTGGGGGGACCTCGGTTTAGGGGTACATAGGTAGTTTATGGGTGTTAGTGTACTTTAGAGTACAGTAGTTAAGAGCTTTATGAACCGGCGTTAGCCCAGAAAGCTCTTAACTACTGACTTTTTTCCTGCGGCTGGAGTTTTGTCGCTCACTTCAGCCATGACTCTAAATACCCATTGAAAAGATAGGATACGCAATTTACGTAAGGGGATCTGCGGTGTGGAAAAGTCGCGGCTGGAAAGTGAGCGTTAGACCCTTTTTTGAGTGACTCCAAATACCAGAGTTAGCCTAAAACCAGCGTTAGGAGCCTCTAACGCTGGTTTTCACGGCTAACGCCAAACTCCAAATCTAGGCCATAGTGTTTAACCTTAGCAGTAGACCATTAAGTGAGGCCGAAATTGCTCTACTTAATCGGGGTTTATCTTTTGTGCCTACTCCACATACAGATACCTTTGAGAGGCTGGTTGATATTCATAGGTTTCCGCGCCAATTAAAACTGAGGGATCACTTTAGAGAACAGGAATATTCACCTGAACCATTTAAAAAGAAATCAACATACAAACCACCTCACACTAACTCCTCTATCAGGAGTTACACTAGAATACTTACTCAAAGTATTAATGAAGCTTCAAATACAACCTCTTATCCCAATCTTACTAAGGTTGAAAGAGAGGCACTCACTATGCTAAGCAATGATAGATCAGTCATTGTCCGCCCAGCAGACAAGGGTGGTTCTATCGTTGTACTTGACTACATAGACTACAGACAAGAGGCCTTGCGGCAACTGTCAGATGAGAACACATATGTAAAATTGAGAGGTAATCCAACTCACTCATATAAGAAAGCCATAGATACCTTTTTACAATGTAGTCTAGAAGCAGGATTCATTAATGAAAAATAACTTAATTTTTTGATCACTGACCACCCAATAGTCCCTGTACTCTTCTTCTACCAAAGGTTCACAAGACACTTGGGAACCCCCCGGGCAGACCTATTGTTTCTGCCCGGGGTTCGGTTCTATCTAACCTTGCCATCTATATTGACTCCTTCCTGCAGGCTGTTGTCAAGAATACTAGGGCTTATTTACTGGATTCCCCTAGTTTACTCAGGATACTTGCAGGTTTTACTAATTTGGAATGTGATGACATTTTGGTCACCATGGATGTTGACAGCCTCTATACTGTCATCCCCCATGTTGAGGGGGTGGAGGCTGTCAGGTCCATGGTGACTAATAATGAACATTATGTGGGTCCTCCAATTGAATTCATATGCGAGCTACTAATGATCTGCTTAGAGAAAAATTACTTCAAATTTGAGTATTGTTATTATTTACAGACGGCTGGTACGGCCATGGGGTCGAATGTGGCACCCACCTACGCAAACATCTATATGGCATGGTATGAGCAAGAACTGATGAAGCCTTTTGAACACTCTCAAGTTATTTACTATACCCGCTACATTGACAAAGTGTTCCTCATATGGAGAGGTGGGGAGCCATCATTGCGTGAGTGGGTGTTACATTTGAACCTCATGGCCAGTCCAATACGATTTAAGTTAGAATTTAGCTCTGAGGGTGTGAATTTTTTGGACCTTAATGTTTTTAAGGTGAATGGCCCTTTAAGGTTTGGTACCAAGTTGTACACAAAACCCACAGACCGACATTCATCGTTACATGCTAGTAGCTTTCACCCTAAACACCAGAAAAAGGGTGTTCTCACCTCCCAGCTCACCAGGGCACTGAGAAATAATAGCGAGACACCCTTACAGAGGATTCAAGTCCAGGAGATGGGCGAGAAATTGAAAAAGAGGGGCTACCATATGAAAGAGATCTGGGACATCCAAGAAAAACTATTGGGGCCAGATGCAAAAACAGATGCAAAAACAGACACCAAAATCCATAAAAAGGAGACATCGGAGCAACTAAACCTGATCACTACATTCACACCTGGATGTGAACGCATATCAAATGCTGTACGCCGCCACTGGCCTGTGGTTGGTACTGACCCCACCTTACCATTTCAGAGTATGACAGCGCCATGGTTGGTGTATCGGAGGTCTAGGAATTTGAGGGACATCCTCGTTAAATCTGACCCTGTGGACCCCTATAAAACAGAGACTTGGCTGAAGTCATCGAAAAAGGGATGCTTCCCTTGTGGGAGCTGTACTACATGTAAAAGCATGTGCAAGTGAGATTCTTTCCAGCATCCCCATAAAAATCAGCAGTATAAAATAAATCATTGCCTGAGTTGCACAAGTACACATGTGGTCTATATGCTCACCTGTCCGTGTGCCCTAGTGTACATTGGAAAGACGATTACCTCCTTCCGAGAGAGTCGGACCAACCTGTGGCACGCCATTGTGCACTCTGTGTCCAGCATTAGATCTATGCTTATAGATCATATCCCCCCTAGTCCAAGGGGAGGGGATAGAGGAAAGATAGAGGAAAGAAGTTACTCCAACGTGAAAGCCGATGGAATTTTAAATTGGACACTCTGGCCCCGAAGGGACTTAACACTGCTCTGGATTTTAGCCCTTTCTACTAAATATTTCTTCATCTCCCAGTAGTAATTTAAGGGTGTCCGCTTGCTTTACATATATGGATATTACATATATGTATTTGTTCTACCATACTCCATTTTGCCTGAAGTAAGTAAGGGGTTTGTAGTTCTTCTCTAACATTGTATGGGTTTTCTATGTGTGGACCAAGGTGATATTGGAGCAGAATAGTTTTGAGTTATAGATCTAGCAACTCAGCTATGTGTGAATTTTTGGCTAAACAAAATCACATTAGGGATATGGTATATATAACTATCTGACTCTGATTGTGCTTTTTGGTCCACATATGGTTAACTCTGATTTTAAGTGTTCTTGACGATTGGGACAAATGCTAAACATTAGATGTTCATCATTAGCAGGCTTACGTAGGGAATACCCGGTGATTCTGCTGTTGCGCATATTGTTGTTTACTTGTTGCCGTTAGCAACAGTGCTGTGAGACAGCACCGGATATAGCCTACCCTCTGGCCATTATGTTATTGGACGCCTTGACGTTGCTATGGCAACGCCGTGCCATGCGTCATCACGCTAGGCACGATCAGCGTGTCAGCGTGACGTCACCAGTGGACCTCCAGGATGGCAGTACGGAGGTTTGGCGGCAAAACATAGGGAGTTTGGTTGAGTATTTAACTATGTGTTTTTAACCATGTATATGTCAGAGTATATGAATATCATGATGAATATTACATGTGTATACATATATATGTGTATATGTATATATATATATATATATATGTATATATATATATATATGTGTATATATATATATATATATATATATATTTTATACACTGTATATGTTAGATGAGACCTCAGGATTAATTGAACATGAGTTTGTTGAACACAGCTTTTAATCCACCGTGGTCCCAACCCCCTACCATATGGGTTAGCTGGGTGAATACACGTTTATCAGGATTGAGAATCAGAATAGCTTTTGAAGAACCACCTCCTGTGGTGTAAAACATACAAACATTTTTTTCCCTACTCATTTGACTATATATG
Organism: Bombina bombina; assembly: GCF_027579735.1. Classification (NCBI taxonomy): domain Eukaryota; kingdom Metazoa; phylum Chordata; class Amphibia; order Anura; family Bombinatoridae; genus Bombina; species Bombina bombina. Next base: position 961,772,907 of record NC_069504.1, read on the forward strand.
CAGAGTTTTATAACTCCAGGACATTTGGTGAGAGAAAAGAATGTGTTCAAGGACCCCTCTGGAATTTGTCACCTAAGTTTTGTGATTTCAAAGTAAGATGTGTTGCAAATACACAGCTAGGGGGAAGGTGACACAGATAGAGTTGGATGCATTTTGCAAGGGGAACAATGCCAGTTTTCCATGTATGTTTGGAATGATTCATGATAGATATATATATATATTGAAATTAAGCACATTGTATTAGGTGAATGATTGCTGCAGGGGATATTTATATAGGAAATAAATTCAGAATTAGTATAGATTGAATGACCATTTTGATAATCCCTTATTTGAAGTGCATATATATATATATATATATATATATATATATATATATATATGTTTTGAAAACATAAAAGATCTTACTTAGCCTCTATGTTTTTAAGAATATAAATAAATATTTGTGGACCTAAAAGTAAATGATTAATAATACTTGGACCATAGACATATGAATGCTTAAACCATTTCTGATAGTTGTTTCCATTTCTATTGCATGCATCAATTCATATATGCAGAAATTGTCGGAGACATAGAACATATTATATCACATGAAAACATATATAACAGGATATATAAATGCATTTTAAGCTAATAATTAGCAGTTTTAAATTGCCTTAATATAATAAAATGTTAATAATATAACATATTTGATATCAAAATGACCAGAGAGGTGATATAGATTTGCCTCATCTATGATTGATATTCTGAGGGGTTCATGCAAGAAATTATGGCAGTTATTACATAGTTTAAAGAAATATTTCACTGTTTAAAAATGTTTAGAAATGTTAAGGAGGAATTTGTTTTTGCTGCCTGCTGCCACCGAAGGGCCGATACCGGTATAGCAGTTGTAATTTAACTGCTTAAAGGATGCGTTTCCATGGTGACCAAGGGCCAATCCAAATAGACATCCCACCTAACCAATGGGATGGTCAGATCTCGTAGGGCCACTCCCATGGTTTCATCAATGAATGAAAAAGTTATTTAAGTGAACGCATGAAGGAGAAAGGGACAGTTTGCTGACTTGAATGATACACTGCTGGGCGTCCAAAATACATTCATTCTAAACAAGCTGATCTAGCTTTTTCTCAGTGATTGCAAAAATGTACTTATATATTTTCTGAGATGAAACAAGGAATCCTTGGTAACTGAACTATCTATTTTGGTAACGTATATATATATATATATATATATATATATATATATATATATATATATATATATATATATATATATATATATATATATATATATATATATATATATAAAAAGAAAGAGGGTTGCAATTAATATTTTAACACAGATATATGCATAATAGCTGTAGTTTATATTCAGTCTGTATATTGTTAAATACATATCCTTGATGCTAAATTGTTTTATCTATACAACTGTAGAGTTATAACTCAGAATTGGGTCTTTACATAAATAATACATACAATTTCTGATGTTTTTAATAGAAGTGTATATTGTACTATTGCTTAAATTAGCACTGTAAATCATATTGCTGAATGTTTGTAACTGCTATTTTAGGTCTCATTGTAATATTTTAAATGCAGCTCTGAATGAAAGATTGGTTTTAAAGTAAATTGGCATGAGCTTTGCATAGCATATTTTAAATAGTTTTTGTTTTAACGCATATAATATTGACTCATATTCTAATCATTACAAATATTTACGTATCAACATGTTCATAGTTATTTACTAATAATAAAGAATTCAGATATTTAGATTAATTTTATTGTCTTAGCAAATGTATGTTTGATTGCAGGTTTAGTTTAAAGGAAGATTGTTAAATATATTCCCTGCCATATACTTACACATTGTTTAGAGAATACTGCTAAGATTTTCATAAATATACTGACATATTGTATGGAGGCACTTGCGTAAGATATTATAAATAATTATCATATTGATATAGTGTATTTGTGGTAAATAGAAATTATTATAGAAGAGAGAAGAAATTTCATATTTCAAATTGATATTTTGAAAATATAAAAGTTTTTTTTTTGAAAATTGAAATATTGATTTTCGTGTTCAAGATTGATATTAATATTTTGAAATATTATTAAAAATTAATTTTTGAAAAATTGATAAAAATATTAATTTTTCATATTACAAAATTCATAAAAATATTAATTTTTCATATTTCAAAATTCATAAAAATAGTAATTCTTCATATTTCAAGATTCATAAAAATATAACTTTTTCATATTTCAAAATTCATAAAAATATAAATTTTTCATATTTCGAAATTAATCAAAAATATTAATTTTTCATATTTCAAAATTCATAAAAATACTAATTTTGTCATATTTCAAAATTGATATTGATATTTTGAAGATATAATTTTTATATTTTTCTCTCTCTCTTATTGGTCAAAATTGTATTAGCGTTTTATCTTATTAAGTACAACCCTAAAATAACGATGTCTTCAGCAAAAAGTAATGCTAGCGTTTCTGTGCAAGATGAAATTGTGTCCTCCCCAATGTCCTCCGTCAATGAAGTGATTCAGAAAAAAATGCTCAAATTAGACACCATGAATCACATCATGACTAGACTTGATATTGGGGACGATGTCTCCAGGTATATTAATGAGTGTAAAGATAAGGCCAAAGATTTAGTTAAAGATATGTGGTTTGAAGATGGGGAATTACACCAAATGTTACTGCAACTTAATAGATGCACGGAACTTAGGGGGCGTGATGAATTAATTTTCGAAACTTGGCCGATCCTAATGTATTTGAGCTGTGAAATGTCTAACCAAATGGCAGGACAAAACAGACAATTAGGGTGGCTAAGGGATGAAAATAATTCATTACGAGAATTTCAAGATTCCTTTATTCAGACAAAGACAGAGGTTTTCCATATTAGTCAAAAGGCTTCTGATTTAGATAAATATAATCAGGAACTAATGGCTGATTTTAAAACTTTCGAAGAAGAATATCAAAAGTGCCAAGATGAAAATAAAACTTTAAGAGCTAGATATCATGAGGCTGAAAAAGCATACGAGCATGCAATAAATAAATTACAGAGACAAATTAGCAGCTATAAGGACTGGGACAGAAATGATAGTCAAGATCCCAGGCGGGAGGATAGACAAAGATACCCAAACTCTAGCCCTAATTCAGGCCCAGCGATAACTTTTTCCCCTAGACAACTACATAACTCTGGGGGACCAGAAAATTATTACGCTTCAAATGAAAGGCACTCTAGCTCAAACAATAAGTCCCCAGTAAGGTCTAGTGATATACCAAATAAAGTGTATGACACCCCCACAATAATTAAATTCCTAAAGAATACAGTACGCCCATTTTCTAAAGGGGGGGCCACTTCCATAATTGACCACTTAGAGGCCTTTGAAAACGCATTATCTATAATGAGTGTTACAAGTGAGCAATTAAAAATTGAATTTCTACCCTGGGTATTTGAAAGTAAGCATCACAAATTCTTTGCTTCACTAAAGGATATGAATATTCGTTCCTGGAGTGAAACAAAACGACAATGCAGAAAAGAATTCGGACAACATCACACTAAAACGGCAGCGAGAATAGCTGTATATGGTTTAAAATGTAGTGTGAATCAAAGTCCAATCGAGTTCCTTTCTGTATTGAAGAATGCGTACAGCATGGCTGAAGATGATCCCATATTTGAAGGTTCAGAGTTTGTGAATATATTTTTTGAAGCGCTCCCCACACCCATCAAAATCAACTTAGCTAGAGATTTTGAGGAGAACTGTTCATTGGAATGGCTGATCAAAGAGAGTACAAAGTTATACTCTATTCAGCAGTCCAGTGAACAGGGGGATAAAAGGGAGAAAAAGCCCAAACCTAAAATAGTGGCCGAAACTAGGGTGTCACCTGAACCCCTAAACTTGGAATTTAAAAAGAAAACCTATGCGGAAGTGACCAGAGAAAACGGGCCATCTCCACAGAGGTTTAACTCTACCCCGCCCCCAACATGGGATGAGACGCTGAGAGACTATAGCCAAAGCGGGGGACATACTCAGGGGAATAATTACGCCCAAAGAGAATACCCACAGAATAATGGGTACCCCCGCAAAGGTAGATACAATAGACGGCGAAGGTATTCTCAGGATAACCAGACACCCCAGGTATATAATGCTCCCCAAGGTACTAATACTGAGCAAGCTGAATCCCAGGGGAAACCACGCCAGAATAGAAATAGCGGCCCTGATTCTGAGGGTACCCAATGGTCCAAGAATCATTACAATGGGGCACCAGGAGATAGACCCAGGGGTAGAGGTAACTTGTACAATCAGGTAGATATGCTGTTTACCCAGTTAAATCGGTTGAGCGAACAAATCGCTAATATGAGTCAAAAATCTACGGCTCAGCAACCGAACAATACTTTTTTAGGGGTACAGCCAGTGGTCAGCAGTGGACCACAGGCACAGTCATAAACACTGCGGTATCACCTGAAAGGGAGGGAAGAGATATACAAAATGAAATAATAAATGTAAATGATACTAATCATGTTCTTTCCCCACAGACCGAAAACGGACGATTTAGCCGTGATGACAAGCAACCTTATCCGGGAAAAATTAACAAATCTCTTCCTTTGCAGCACTCTCTTAACCTTATTTCCACAGATGCAGTACAAAAGAATCCAGCCGACCCTGTCATAGAGGAAACAGGTAGGTATGAAGCTTCCTCTACACAGGAAAACGTGGCGAATTCAGGTAACACGTGGCGAAGCCCACAGATGTATGAGAATGCCAATTTTATGTGTGAAATGGTAAAAAATGCAGGAAGATATTACGTATTAGTTGAGCTGCAAGATTCAGTCTCCAACCCTATCATGGGATTAGTCGACACTGGATCTCAGGCAACTATTTTATCCCACAGGTACTACACACAGCTAAATGAGCTAACACCCCACAAACCTAAAATAAAAGAATTTGACGGTTCTCTAATAGGAGTTGGGGGTGATTCTCTAAAAGTCTACGGTACAGCCTGGTTAAAATTTAAATTGGGGAACAGGGTCATAAGACACCCTGTCATTATAGTGGATCTGCCAACTGATCGTTTAATTATTGGTAGTGATCTCCTGAAGCGATTAAGCATCATAATTGATTGCATAAATAATGTAATTTGGTCACAAGTTAAAAGGCCTATAAATTATGAAAAATCTGGTATATCTCGCACCCGACATAGCTGTCACGTGGTGGAAGAGAAACCAGATGCTGTGGAGATTCATTTCAGGAATAACTCTGTACCTGAAATCACTATTCTACAAATAGATGATCAGACTCCTTTTAGTGGCTCTGATGGTAATACCTTTAAAATATCGCCTGGAAAGATAGCGAATATTTCCCTAAATGGCGATGTATTAACCATATCACTCCACAAGGGGGATCATAAAGTCCCTAAGGGGGGAGGCCACGCTCAATAACTCACAGGGATTGAGAGAGTTAAAGAGGATCTATTTATCCCTATACAAGTACATGACCTTGGTAAAACCACGTATGCTAAAATAAACTTAAAACAGGAAGCTAGCTATATAAGCGAAGGTTTATTAGTGCCAATAGCTGAACCTAAAGTGATTAAATATCTTTCTCCCCAAGACCACTGTGTCAACGGCCTGGATGACAGGTCTGAAAGCTATAACATCACAGCTAAGTGCTTATTATCTATCTCTATTGGCAATAAGTCAGTGAAGCACCTGTTTTTAGTTTTAAATACTCCCCATAATCAAATATACATTGGCAATGATATCTTACACAGATATGCCATACAAATTGATTTGATTAATTCTTGCCTCTGGAGCAGGTTAAAGGGGGACCCTGAAGTATTTCAGGATGAAAATGCAGCCCTAAAATCAAACCAGCAATTGCCATATGCTGTAAATATGCAGGTATCTAGCGATGTCATAATTCCTGCTGGGGCTGATAAATTTCTTTTACCCTTACAGGTAAAGAGAGGTCAGAAATTAAAAACTTCTGAAACACTAATTTGCCTCTCCCATAGAATACAAAATCTGGGTGTCACAGTAACCTACACTCCTATGGTGAATATTGGAACTATTCCAATACATATTATTGTGCATAACATGACCCCACAAGATATAACATTATCCAAGGGAACTACCATAGGATATGCACTGGAATCAAGTTATTACACTTTTGGATTCCAGAATAATGTAATTGGGCTAATACCTGAAGGATACTTAACTGAAGAACAATTAATAGAACAATCCTTTGCATCTATGCCAGAGGGTCTATTTAATATTCAGTCTATTTATCCCTTCAGCTCAGAGGAAGGCATCTGTAAAATTGAAGAAGCCTCTCTAGTGTTTGATCAGCCAATCAAACAGCAAGATTACCCCAATACCCAGAGTCATGGGAGCAATGTAAACTATAATCAAGGGGATCTCACCTCTAGGTTGGAAGAAGCCTATGAAATAGGACAGCCTGAAATCTTTCCAGGATTTCAGCAAATAGTCGAAGAGCAAATATCCTTAGATAATGGCTGTTCCAGCGATGATGAACGCCAACAGCTGCGAGAACTCCTGATGGAGTACAAGGATATTTTTGCTAAGGATTCTTATGACTGTGGTACTACAGACTTGCACATTGCAAGGATACAAACAGATCCTAATGCACCACCTGTATTTGTCAAACAATACAGACTTCCCTTAGCCTCATATGATTCTCTTGCAGAGATCATAAGGAATTTGGAAGAAAGAGGTATTATCAGACAGGTGCACAGATCTTATAATAATCCTATTCTAGGTGTCCTTAAGCCCAATGGACAATGGCGTTTGTGTGCTGACTTAAGACAGCTAAACAAACGAGTATACATGTCTGGCTGGCCTGTACCATACATTGACCAGTGCCTATCACAAATGCAGGGATCCAAAATATTCACTGCCATTGATTGTGCACAGGGATATTGGACCATAAAGGTACATGAAGAGGACCAATATAAGCTAGCATTCTCTTTCCAAAAGGTTCAGTATGCATTCCAGAGACTTCCATTTGGATACATAAATTCTGGACATGAATTTGCTGTATTCATGCATAAGGCTATGCCTGATGCACTGGAAAGGGGGACCTTATCTTATGTTGATGATGTTTTAATCAAAAGCACAGACTTTGAAAAACACATCGCAGAGCTTAAACACGTCCTCAGCCAACTTAAAAGGGCAGGTGTAAAATTATCCCTACAAAAAGCTCAATGGTGCCGCACTCGTGTAAACTTCTTGGGACATGAAGTTACCTCTGAAGGATTAAATCCCCAAAAGAAAAAGGTGGAAGCTATAGTGAATTCTAAAAACCCAACTAACTTAAAGGAATTGAGATCATTCCTGGGTATGACAAATTATTCTCGCAAATTCATTGATAATTATGCGGAATTAGCTAAACCACTACTACTTCTTCTGAAGAAAGATGTGAAATGGCACTGGAGTGAGTCTCAAGAGACAGCCATCAGAGAGCTGAAGAGAAAACTCACTCAAGCACCTTGCTTAACGTACCCTGAAGGGGGTAAACCTTTCTTCTTAGAGACAGGTTACACAGATATAAGCATGAGTGCAGTTTTATACCAAAAGCATGATAATTTGAACAAAGCCATTGCTTATGCGAGCAAAAATCTATCCCCAGTAGAAATAAAATTTAGCGATTGCGAAAAAGCCCTCTTATCTACTGTATGGGCTCTACAAAATTTCCGCAGCTATATACAGGGCGAGAAAATAATTGTAGAAACGGCCCACCAACCTTTGCTATATTTGCAAAGTGAGAGAATAAGAGATGGGAATTTGTCTAATAGCCACATAACAGCGTGGACTCTTTCCTTACAAGGCTGGCCACTAGAAATCCGCTACAAGCAGAATAAAAAGAATCCAGTCGCACAAGGGCTTGCTGAGCTCCACGACTGTACTGCTAGAGATCCTGGGGAAGAATTATCAGAAGATGATTTTCTGGAGGAACAATTGCTTTCCCCATATACAATATACAATGAGGACCATTGTCGAACACTACCTTGGGTGTATGTTGATGGTTGTTCTTACCATGCCACTATTGATAATGAGCGCAGATTAGTCGCTGGCATTGGTATAACTGGGGCAAATGGATTCCCAAATATATCTATAGGTTTCAATATTGGACCAAGATCCAGTCAGGTTGCAGAACTAACTGCTGTTTTCAAAACCGTTGAAATGGCTATTGAACATGGTATTCATGAATTTGTGATCATAACTGACTCAAATTATGTGCGTGACAGTTTTGTTGAATACCTGCCAACTTGGAAAAGAAATGGCATGCAGAAAAGCAATAACAAACCAGTCAAGCATGGCAAGTTGTTCTGCGAGATCGATAATCTGGTGGTATCCAATGATTTAACCATACACTGGAAAAAGACCAAGGATCATTCCAGAGTTCTAGGTCCTGATAAGGAAGGCAATGACCTTGCGGACTCATTAGCCAAACAAGGAGCCATTACTGGAGAACTCCTTAATATTGACCACTTCATGGGTGCAATTCAGGTAGAAGCCATTACCAGAAACCAGGCAAAACAACAGAGCGAGCCTAATTTGTTACAATGGAGTCAGGATTCTCCTAGTGAGGACCTGATCACTAGTCAAAAAGAAGACCCCATTGTAGGCATCTTCTATAAACACATAGAAGATCCTGAAAGCAACCCCATCTCAAAAGATGATTGTATTGGCAAAGAAGATCTGAGAATCTTAATAAAATCTAAATCACAATTCAAATTACAGGATGGTTTGTTAATTAGAACTTCCAAAACTGGCATCCAGCAGTGGGTAGTACCCATCAAGTTCAGAGGTCTAATGCTTCAACATGCCCATGATGCTCCCACATCTGGTCATCGTGGTGCCAAACTCACGTATGAAATATTGCGTGATTACGCTTTTTAGCCACACATGTTGAAAGATGTTCAAACCTACTGTCAAGGGTGTTTAATCTGCCCACAGTTCCAACCCACTGCACCAACGCATAGAGCACCATTGCAGAAAAGGGGGATGGTAATGCCATGGTCAGATATACAAATTGATTTTATTGGCCCGGTAACAAGATCATCAAGAGGTAACAAATACATGTTAACCGTAACATGCCTGTTCACTAAATGGGTAGAGTGCATTAGTGCACCTAACAATAGTGCTGAAACATGTGCAGCATTGCTCATCAACCATGTATTTTCCAGATTTGGTTTACCCCAAAGAATCGAGTCAGATCGGGGGACCCACTTCACTAGCGAAGTGATGACCAAAATGTGGAAAATACTAGGGGTTAAAAGAAAGCTCCATATTGCTTATAGAGCTGCCTCAAGTGGTGGTGTAGAGCGTTACAACCAGTCCATTGTTAAAATCCTCAAAAAGTTTGTGAGTGAAACGGGTAAAGACTGGGATGTAAAACTACCTCTAGTCTTAATGGCATTAAGAGCAACTCCAAGTAATGCTACCAAGATGTCACCTTTGAACTGATGACTGGTAGAAGAATGGTTCTACCTCAGCATCTGCTGTACCGTACATCAGACCAAAACTTGATAAACGCTGCCAATACACATCAATATGTGGAGAACCTAAGAAAGCATCTGCAATATGCATTTGCATTTGCTCAAAGGAATTTAGAAAGAGCCGCAACTACCACTAAAACCTATTATGATCTCAAAACGTCCAAAAAGGAATATGAAATAAATGATAAAGTTTATCTTTATAACTTTGGAAGAGATCAGGTTAGGGAGAAGAAATTTCTTCCCTCATGGAAAGGTCCTTTCGTCATTACTGACAAAATATCTCCAGTGGCCTATAAAATAAGGATCCCCAAAAATGAAAGTTTCATAGATAAATGGGTCCATATCAATCAATTGCGGGCATGTCATCCCAGATCCCAACTACAAGTCATAGAGGGAGAATGAAGTGTCATATCCCCAAATGAACTAAAGACATACTGTAGTTTAAAGGTGCCCAACTGATAAACATGAAGGCTCAAAATAACAAACTTTCTACATAAGAGACTGTCTATGAGATATACGGTTGATCCTCATCAAATACCACTGACTTTAAGCCAATTCAAATACATGTGTCCTACATCTATTTGAAGTTGGAAGGGGGATTTATGTATATGAATATCATGATGAATATTACATGTGTATACATATATATGTGTATATGTATATATATATATATATATATGTATGTATATATATATATATATATATATATATATATATATATATATGTGTATATATATATATATATATATATATTATACACTGTATATGTTAGATGAGACCTCAGGATTAATTGAACATGAGTTTGTTGAACACAGCTTTTAATCCACCGTGGTCCCAACCCCCTACCATATGGGTTAGCTGGGTGAATACACGTTTATCAGGATTGAGAATCAGCATAGCTTTTGAAGAACCACCTCTTGTGGTGTAAAACATACAAACATTTTTTTTCCCTACTCATTTGACTATATATGCAGAGTTTTATAACTCCAGGACATTTGGTGAGAGAAAAGAATGTGTTCAAGGACCCCTCTGGAATTTGTCACCTAAGTTTTGTGATTTCAAAGTAAGATGTGTTGCAAATACACAGCTAGGGGGAAGGTGACACAGATAGAGTTGGATGCATTTTGCAAAAGGAACAATGCCAGTTTTCCATGTATGTTTGGAATGATTCATGATATATATATATATTGAAATTAAGCACATTGTATTAGGTGGATGATTGCTGCAGGGGATATTTATATAGGAAATAAATTCAGAATTAGTATAGATTGAATGACCATTTTGATAATCCCTTATTTGAAGTGCATATATATGTTTTGAAAACATAAAAGATCTTACTTAGCCTCTATGTTTTTAAGAATATAAATAAATATTTGTGGACCTAAAAGTAAATGATTAATAATACTTGGACCATAGACATATGAATGCTTAAACCATTTCTGATAGTTGTTTCCATTTCTATTGCAGGCATCAATTCATATATGCAGAAATTGTCGGAGACATAGAACATATTATATCACATGAAAACATATATAACAGGATATATAAATGCATTTTAAGCTAATAATTAGCAGTATTAAATTGCCTTAATATAATAAAATGTTAATAATATAACATATTTGATATCAAAATGACCAGAGAGGTGATATAGATTTGCCTCATCTATGATTGATATTCTGAGGGGTTCATGCAAGAAATTATGGCAGTTATTACATAGTTTAAAGAAATATTTCACTGTTTAAAATGTTTAGAAATGTTAAGGAGGAATTTGTTTTTGCTGCCTGCTGCCACCGAAGGGCCGATACCGGTATAGCAGTTGTAATTTAACTGCTTAAAGGATGCGTTTCCATGGTGACCAAGGGCCAATCCAAATAGACATCCCACCTAACCAATGGGATGGTCAGATCTCGTAGGGCCACTCCCATGGTTTCATCAATGAATGAAAAAGTTATTTAAGTGAACGCATGAAGGAGAAAGGGACAGATTTTGCTGACTTGAATGATACACTGCTGGGCGTCCAAAATACATTCATTCTAAACAAGCTGATCTACCTTTTTCTCAGTGATTGCAAAAATTTACTTATATATTTTCTGAGATGAAACAAGGAATCCTTGGTAACTGAACTATCTATTTTGGTAACGTATATATATATATATATATATATATATATATATATATATATATAAAAAGAAAGAGGGTTGCAATTAATATTTTAACACAGATATATGCATAATAGCTGTAGTTTATATTCAGTCTGTATATTGTTAAATACATATCCTTGATGCTAAATTGTTTTATCTATACAACTGTAGAGTTATAACTCAGAATTGGGTCTTTACATAAATAATACATACAATTTCTGATGTTTTTAATAGAAGTGTATATTGTACTATTGCTTAAATTAGCACTGTAAATCATATTGCTGAATGTTTGTAACTGCTATTTTAGGTCTCATTGTAATATTTTAAATGCAGCTCTGAATGAAAGATTGGTTTTAAAGTAAATTGGCATGAGCTTTGCATAGCATATTTTAAATAGTTTTTGTTTTAACGCATATAATATTGACTCATATTCTAATCATTACAAATATTTACGTATCAACATGTTCATAGTTATTTACTAATAATAAAGAATTCAGATATTTAGATTAATTTTATTGTCTTAGCAAATGTATGTTTGATTGCAGGTTTAGTTTAAAGGAAGATTGTTAAATATATTCCCTGCCATATACTTACACATTGTTTAGAGAATACTGCTAAGATTTTCATAAATATACTGACATATAGATTGATTTTCTTTGGGTGTAGAGCTGCACTCTGTTTTGTGTGTTTGTATTTCGACATTGATAAAGGCACAATGCAGTGCCGAAACGTTTGTCTATTTTAATCTGATGAAATAAATTTTTACATTTTACTATAAAGTCCAGTGAGTGCCTGCTGTTTGGATATGCTGGGATGGATATTTGCAGTGCACCGTGGCAATGATTGAAAGTTTGATTGTGCAATCCTTACATTGACTTTATATATCTATACCTATATATAATCATGTGTATGAGTGTGTGTATATATATATATATATATATATATATATATATATATATATATATAGGTATATATATATATATAGAGTTGACTGATTTGGTTGGTGATGACTCGGGTGTCTATAGCAACAGTGCTGGACTAAGCCTCGGTTGCATGACGTTGTAGTGTGAGATAAAACACTAAAGTTGATTGGTTGAACGGCTCATGCAAGGTATTGTCTCGCTTTAAAGATTTATATTTTTGACATTATGTTTTTCATTATATATCTGATGTGGGCATGATTACTCCTTGGAGAGAGTGTTTATTTGGGTATGTTATCACTAAATTTATTGCACATTATGTTCACTGCACATTTATGAAGAGATCTGTCACTTAATTTTATTGGTTCCTGAAGGGGTGTGATCGTTATTCGGCCGGGATTGGCTGATCTTGAGGGGAGTGTTGTTTGGGGGCCTATTTAAAAGCTGATTTTGCACATTGTAAATTTGTCAGAGGAATGGACTGTTGCTGTCCCGAGACGTCACAAAATTAAAACCTGTTTGCTACAGTTGCTGATGGATCAGTGAGTGCTTCTTTCTTGAATTTTATATATATATATATATATATATATGTTACCAAAATACCATCAGAATCAGATATATGTAGAAATATGTATTTAGGAATAAATAGAACATATTCTGTTATGTAAAGAAAGTTGGAATATGAAATATTCATATTTTCATGTTGGCTTAGCACACATGAGAATATGCAATCGAGTTTGCACAAGAGTAAGGTGAAGTTTTTTTTATGGGCGAATACGGGAACGCGCACGCAATATTCTAACTATTTTTGTGCTCGTCGGGTTAGCGTGAGAGTGAAAGCAGATTACTTTCAACTCATAGGGGCATATTTATCAAGCTCCATATGGATGCCCCTTGTTTCTAAAGACTGGTGCTCCATAACTTGTCCGCCTGCTCTGAGGCGGCGGACAGAAATCACCCCGATCAAATACAATCGGGTTGATTGACACCTCCTGCTAGCGGCCGATTGGCCGCAAATCTGCAGGGACAGCATTGCACCAGCAGTTCACAAGAACTGCTGGTGCAATGATAAATGCAGAGAGCGTATGCTGTTGGAATTTATTGATGTGCAGCGGATATGATACGCTACTTCGTATCATGTCCGCTCACCCATTGATAAAACCCTTAATACGAGCACAACCCGAGAAATGCAAAAATCTTAATTCTAGCAATATTAACGCTCAATTCGGAGAGTTAATTTGCGCTCCACTCGTAATCTGGCCCTTTGCATGTAAAAAAAAATCAGGGAACCCAAGCTACATTCTGAAGACCACCAGCATTTTTATGCAGCCCTCATCAACACAGCAGAAACCAAACATCAGGAATTTAAAATAGCATTTCGGCATTATGTAAATGTTTTTACCGTATTTTGTAAAATTGAGTAGAATATACAGTTAAATTAAAGGGATAGAAAGGTCAAAATTGAAAGTAGAAACATGGGTGCATTTAAACTTCAAATAGATTCAACTTTGCATTAAACTTCCATTAGTAAAAATGCTCCTAGTAAGTTATTAGTCACTGGCATACACACATATGCTGTGAGTACCCGGTACACCAGCATTCAAGCGCCACACCTTCTCATTGAGTCAACAGTGGCTTGTATGACACAAGTTAATTCGTCACTGGTGCAATACACCTCATAGCTAGCTGTCTGAGTAGCCATGTTAAATCCTGATCCCACAAGTAGCATATGTGCATACGCCACTGGAACACTAATGACTTTTACTAGAAGTATTTTTGCTAAAGTAGATTTAAAAAATCTCAATAATAGTAACTAGTTTGCTGTGTGATTGTAATTTGAAATATTATAATCCTGATTTTATTTTAAAATATTATCTTTAACATATGTGTGAGTATAATGCAATTTATCTCTTGGTGCTTCCTTATCAATAAAAAAAATGGTTGTCCCTTGTATAAATAGTGCTAATTTGAATGTGTCACATGTTTTACTTTCCAAGCAGTTAATTCAAATTTGAATGGAGCATGTTTCCATTAAATTTAACTCAGGTGACATATATCTAAGATTTTAAAATCCCACAAAAATAATTGACATTTCATAACTACAAGGTTTGCGTTTTTTGATAGAATTATATTTTTCTGAGCATTCAAATTAAATCATAACCTTCCTCTTACTGTCTCCTCTGTTTGCCAGTCTACATGGAAAACCAACTAAAATGAAAGATTATTTAATTTAAATAGTGTCTTTTTCTGCAGAATAAATAGAGGTGAAAAAGGCAACTTGTCATAATTAAATTAATGTTGATTGCTGGTTGTATTTATATAAGATTCTGATCATTTGAGTTACTTATGAATGTATTAAGGATTGTGCATTGTTCACATTTCATAAAAGCACATTCTTCTGTTATATTGATTACATAAATTCAAAGATTTATGTTATTTCTTGTAATAATCTTAATAACATTTACATCTAAAAAGATGGAACCTAAGCAGGGTTGCAAAACATAGTTAGAGGGGGCTATTGACCCCAGGGAGAATGGGAGGCCCCTCATTTGGTGATATGGGGGAAGGGTGGAAGAGGTGGAGGTTGCTGTGATGAGAGCAGGATGTGATGTCACTAGTATGTGGGCGGGGCTTAGGTCCGGTGTCTGTGTCGCAGTTAGTTTAGTACAATCAACCTGACTAGATGTGTATTGCTATGCTCTGCAATAAAATAGAGTTGTACCATCATTGCTGTGTCCTGCATATGTCCTGCATCTCATGACATGGTGTCAGAAGTTCTGGACTGCGCTTCTGTTCCTGATCGATTGCAATGTCAAAGTTTACCCCACCTGAGCCTTTTGACTTCTCTCAGCCTGCAGCTTGGCCCACATGGCGTCAGCGGTTTCAGCGCTTCAGGATTGCTTCCAAACTGAACAAGGAGAGTGGTGAAGTACAAGTTAATTCTCTTTTATACTCTATGGGGAAAGATGTGGAGCCAGTGTTCAATGCTTTTATTTTCCAAGAAGGGGAAGAATTTAACTTTGATATAGTTATGGATAAACTAATACTCTAATGAGAGGGCGCTAAAGCTAAAGTAACTTGACACACCTAATCATATAAATAATAAAAATAATACATACAATGAAAGTATGAAATAATCAATTTTACTCAGTATTTTAAAAAAGGACAGGGACGTCTCCCTAGTAAAGATACATATCTCAATACATAATAAAAAACATGTTACAAAATATCTATAAGGAATACCACCCTATTAAAAATATTGCGCAAAAAATATAAAAATATTTGCGCAAAAAATGTACAAAAAGTTGTTTAAAAATACGGGTTTGTGAGTTAGATCACTATATATGTTTTTATGGTGAATCTTCAACTTATAATGTCCCTTTATCCGCAGTTAGTCCAATGGATCTTTCTGATAATTCAACAGGTGTTAGATCGATGTATCTTTGTTTATAATTTGTAAGTGTAACTTTCACTCTATAGCCGTAATATGTAACAATGTTCCATGTATATAACAGAATCTGTTTAAGTACAACAAAATGTGTTATTTTTGTATCCGTATATCACCTCTGAATGTGGACAGTTATAACAGTGACTCACGTAATGTTGCAGCAGCTCCGGTCAAATTGCTGCTGTTGTCGGTCTGATTGCCTTTAGCACTCCGCTCTTTACGTATGTGAGGCTTGTCAACCTTAGGCTTTTCGTCCTCCGTAAAAAGACTCACCGCTCCTTGCGTATGAGAGTCCTGCTGGATCCTGGCTGACAGCCCCTGGGATGTAAGACACGCCGTTTCTTGCGTGTAAATGATCCGCTGTGTTCCGGTTCAAATGTGGGTTTGAGCAAACACCCGCTCTTAGCGTATTACACGCGCGGGCTAAAACTAGGTACCTAGTGTAGTGGGTTCTAGACAAGTGAGCAACTTCCTCCTTCTACGCGTTTCACCCGTATATCTGGGCTTTTTTTTTTATCTTGAAAAAGCCCAGATATACGGGTGAAACGCGTAGAAGGAGGAAGTTGCTCACTTGTCTAGAACCCACTACACTAGGTACCTAGTTTTAGCCCGCGCGTGTAATACGCTAAGAGCTGGTGTTTGCTCAAACCCACATTTGAACCGGAACACAGCGGATCATTTACACGCAAGAAACGGCGTGTCTTACATCCCAGGGGCTGTCAGCCGGGATCCAGCAGGACTCTCATACGCAAGGAGCGGTGAGTCTTTTTACGGAGGATGAAAAGCCTAAGGTTGACAAGCCTCACATACGTAAAGAGCGGAGTGCTAAAGGCAATCAGACCGACAACAGCAGCAATTTGACCGGAGCTGCTGCAACATTACGTGAGTCACTGTTATAACTGTCCACATTCAGAGGTGATATACGGATACAAAAATAACACATTTTGTTGTACTTAAACAGATTCTGTTATATACATGGAACATTGTTACATATTACGGCTATAGAGTGAAAGTTACACTTACAAATTATAAACAAAGATACATCGATCTAACACCTGTTGAATTATCAGAAAGATCCATTGGACTAACTGCGGATAAAGGGACATTATAAGTTGAAGATTCACCATAAAAACATATATAGTGATCTAACTCACAAACCCGTATTTTTAAACAACTTTTTGTACATTTTTTGCGCAAATATTTTTATATTTTTTGCGCAATATTTTTAATAGGGTGGTATTCCTTATAGATATTTTGTAACATGTTTTTTATTATGTATTGAGATATGTATCTTTACTAGGGAGACGTCCCTGTCCTTTTTTAAAATACTGAGTAAAATTGATTATTTCATACTTTCATTGTATGTATTATTTTTATTATTTATATGATTAGGTGTGTCAAGTTACTTTAGCTTTAGCGCCCTCTCATTAGAGTATTAGTTTATATATTATCTATTTGGGGGAGATAGTTGGAGAGTGGCTTAGGTATCTTCTTGGATTTTAGCACTGTATATTTTGTGTCTTTCTTATAGTTATGGATAAACTCAGTGCCCACTTTGTGCCCAAAAGAAATGTGATTCATGAGAGAGCTTGTTTTCACAAACGTAATCAGCGCGTGGGAGAATCTGTGAAGTAATTTGTGCGCAGTCTGTATGAACTAGCTGAATTCTGTGAGTTTGGTGTTGCTAAAGAAGAGCAAATCAGAGACAGAATAGTTATTGGAATTGCAGATGCTGAAGTCTCCCTGAAGCTGCAGTTAGAGCCTGATTTAACGTTAGACCGGGCTATTAGGATGGCCCGCCAGAGTGAACTGGTGAAAAAGCAAAGTGCTGATCTGAGGTCTGAGAGTATTGTGGATGAAGTGCAACAGTCTAGGAAAACTGCTAGTGAAAGGCACAGTGTGAGCGGTAGATCTAAAGTACTGGAAAGGCCTAGAAGTGGATGGGTGCAACATGGCCGATGCACACGGTGCTACCGGGCTCATGATCAGAGTGCTATATGCCCGGCCAGAGATAGAAGATGCAGGAAATGCAACAGAATAGGCCATTTTGAAGTGGTGTGTAAAACTGAATACATTAAGGAGATGCAGGTGTACAGTGACCAGGAGGGTCAGGAAGTGTCTTTTGTGGGGTCTGTTGTGGAACGGACAAGCTCAGAGGAAGATTGGAAAGTTACTTTTACTGTAATGGGAGCCAAAGTTGATTTTAAGATTGACACAGGAGCAGATATCACTGTAATGTCTTTTGCTGAATTTATGAAACTGCCTCGACAGCCCCAGCTGGGGAAGGTTACTACAAATATCCATAGTCCTGGTGGCCGCATTGATTGTGTGGGGAAAGTTCTTGCCAGCTGTGAGTACAAGCAAAGGAAGTTTACCATGTGGGTGCATGTGATCCGAGGTCAATGTGTTAACAGTTTATTGAGCAGAAAAGCAGCCTGTGACTTGGGCCTTGTGGCCAGAGTGAATGAGATTTCCGAAGATATGTTTGGCGAGTTGGGCCTACTGAACTGCAAACCTGTCCATATAGCACTTAAAAATGACGCAGTCCCATACAGTATTTCTACCCCTCGTAGAATCCCGTTCCCGCTCATGCCTCAAGTGGAGAAAGAGCTTATGCGCATGAAGTCTATGGGGGTTATTGAAGAGGTTGTTGAAGTGACTGATTGGTGTGCCCCCATTGTTCCAGTTGCAAAGAAAAACAGAAAGGTGCGCATCTGTGTGGACCTGAAAAGGTTGAATGAAGCAGTGAAGAGAGAGAGATTTGTGCTGCCGACATTAGAAGATATAGCTCCAAAGTTGGCTGGGGCGAAGTTCTTTTTCCACATTAGACGCTTCTAGCGGCTTTTGGCAGATCCCCCTGGATCCAAGGTGCCGCAAACTGACTACCTTTATCACACCAGTAGGTCGGTTCTGCTTCTGCAGACTCCCCTTTGGGATATCCTCCGATCCTGAAATCTTTCAAAGGGAAATGAGTTCTCTCCTGAGTGACCACGTGGGCACAGCGGTCGTCATGGACGACATTCTAGTGTATGGGTCTACAGTGGAGGAGCATGATCAGCGTTTAAGTTGTGTGCTACAGGCTATCAAAGAGTCTGGGCTGAAGCTGAATAAAGAAAAATGTCATTTTAGGAAAACTGAATTATGCTACTTTGGGCATATCATCAACGGGGATGGCATCAAGCCAGACCCAGAGAAAATTCGTGCTATTGAACAGATGAAAAGCCCTTCGGATGTACATGAGCTGAGACAGATATTGGGCCTTGTAAACTACGTGGGCAAGTTTCTTCCAGATTTATCAACAGTTTTACACCCTGTCACAGAGTTGCTTAAGAAAGACGTTGCCTGGGTCTGGGGACCTTCACAAAAAAAAGCTTTTCTGCATGCCAAGTCCCTGCTGGGGTTCTACGACCCTTCAAAAAAGACTGTGGTTAGTGCCGATGCAAGCAGTTATGGGTTGGGGGCTGCACTCCTGCAGCTGAATGACAACAAACTACAGCCTATCGCCTACTGTTCCCCGCACACTGACGCTGCGGAGTCAAAATACGCCCAAATTGAGAAAGAGGTGCCTGGCTGCAAGTTTGGGCCTGTGAGCGCTTTCAGCGTTATCTAGTGGGTTTGGAGAAATTTAGTCTGAAACTGACCACAAACCGCTAGTCCCTCTTATCAAATTCTTATGACATTGACAAAACACCTTTTCGATGCCAGAGACTTTAATGAGACTGCTCGGTTCAAGTTCAGGCAGTGCATGTGCCAGGGGAACAACTGGTTGTGGCAGATACACTATCCAGGCTCCCGCTGGCTGCTGCTGAAGAATCCTCCACGGAATCGGATGTGAAAGTGTATGTTGATTCAGTTCTGGCCTCTAAGTCCATTTCTTCAAGGAAACTGGAAGAGATAAAGAAAGAGACATATTTTGACACAGATCTGCAAGAGGTTATAAGGTACATAAAAGAAGGCTGGCCCGAGAGCCGGGCAGCCTGGATGTCTTTAAATGCTTACCAGCCAGAGAGGTCGCAGCTCACGGAGCTGGAGGGGTTGGTGCTGTTCCAGGACCGCATTGTAATTCCTGTCAGCATGAGGAAGGAGATGTTAAACAGAATTCACGATGGCCACTTAGGCATTACAAAGTGCAGAGAAAGGGCAGCTACAGCTGTGTGGTGGCCTGGGATCAGCTCCGACATTGCAAATCACGTGTCTAAATGTGCCTTTTGCCGGGAACGCCGGCCTACTCAGAGAAGGGAGCCCTTGATGTCTACTCCGCTGCCTGCGGGGCCGTGGCAGAAAATAGCTGCTGATTTGTGTGAACTGCATGGGAAAAAGTTTCTTGTTGTGATCGACTACTATTCCAGGTATTTGGAAATTGCACCCATGAATGATATCACAAGTCAGGCCGTTATCATTCGCCTGAAGAGCTTGTTCGCCCGCTGGGGCATTCCAATGGAGCTGGTGAGTGATAATGGTATGCAGTTTGCTTCTACAGAGTTCAGTGCTTTCAGCAGGGAATATGATTTTGTACATTCCACGTCAAGTCCACATTATCCGCAGGCCAACGGAATGGCTGAAAGGGCAGTTCAAACAACAAAATTTATTCTAAAGCAATCTGAGCCGTACCTAGCCCTCTTGTCATACAGGGCGACGCCCATTCAAGCCACCGGGTTTAGCCCGGCACAGCTGATGCTAGGATGCCAGATTCGCACCACTTTACCCTCAGTGGGTGTCTTCAAGCCGCCTGGCCCTGTTCCTTGGGACGAAGTTCTTAGGAGGGATGAAGAGGCCAAAAAGGGTTATCGTTTCTTCTACGACAGGAGACATTCTGTCAGGCCTTTACAGGAACTGAAAGCGGGCCAAAGTGTCAGAATTAAACTGGATGATGAGAAGAAATGGAAGACGCCTGCTACGGTAGTGGGCCGCTCTCCAGAACCAAGGTCTTACACAGTCCTTACAGAGGGAGGGACGGTTACACGCCGTAACCGAAGACATCTTCAGCCTGTACCTGAGAGTCTGGAACCGGATACCTCAGTACCACCGCCGGTGGGATCCCCTGTTCTAAGAGAGGTGCCTTCCCCTCAGCAAGATCACAGCGGGGATATATCTTTGCCTCCAGCAGACTCTTGTTCACCATCTTCTGTATCAGAGGACAGTTCATGCAAAGTTACATCAAGCGGAAGAGTGGTGAAACTTCCGGCCCGATACAGGGACTGACTTTAGCTAGAACAGTGACCGGAAGTATGGGCAGAATAATCCCATGGTCACTGTGGACTAGGGTAGTCTACCCCGATGTCCAAGTCAGGATGTAATTTATTTGTTCATGTTTTCTAATCTATCTGTTTTTATAATGTTCAAAAACAAAAATGTTGTTGTATACCCTGTTGGTGTACCTTGTTATTTATTATATGCAAATGTATGCTTTGCCTTTGAAAAGGGGAAGATGTGATGAGAGCAGGATGTGATGTCACTAGTATGTGGGCGGGCTTAGGTCCGGTGTCTGTGTCACAGTTAGTTTAGTACAATCAACCTGACTAGATGTGTATTGTTATGCTCTGCAATAAAATAGAGTTGTACCATCATTGCTGTGTCCTGCATATGTCCTGCATCTCATGACAGTTGCTTTGGCTAAATGGTATGGCATCTCCTTCCTGCCCATCCGTTTTGTCTATTTAGGGTTGATTAATCTGTGTAGGGTCATAGAATTGTTTTAGGGTTGCTAGTCCTTCTTCTTTCAGGCATTCTGATTATGGCCAATTGTAGTATTGAGTTAGCTTCTCTGGGAGTTGGGAGAGCAGTTTGATTAGCTCATTATGTAGCAATGATAATGGATATAGAAGATTATTGCTGTGTCTAGATAACTTTGTGGTAGGGCCTTATTTGCAAGGGGTTAGAAAGTTGGACTAGAACCCTTGGGTTGATGAAAGTTTTACATTAATCTTGTAAATATTTATAGCATTTATTATTTACTTATTTGAAATGTTTATCTATTAAATAGACATGATGTAACCTGATTTATTACCCAAAAAAGTGTCCTTGTGTTTTACTCTGGAGTTTGAGTGTTGTTTTTTCTGGGGGAGCCAGGGAACTTGACAACTTGTTGGTGGGTAAAGGGCATACACATTTTTCTGCTAGAAAGCATAAATCTTGATGACAGCATCCAGATATGGCATTTAACAATCACATTCTTAAAATATTGACGTTTAGTAAATGCTTGTATTTTTGTAATATGATGTTACAGTATTTAGGTTTTTTTACTACACAATTGTTGCGCAAATCATTTTTTTTTTCAAATTTTATTTCTTTTGGTGGCATCCCAGATGTTTTGCTCAGTGTTTTTTTTTGTTTTGTTTTTTAAATACAGATCCAAAAAAATGTGTTTTTAAAGACAGCATTTTACTTACTTATATATTCCTTAATTAATTATATTATATTTTGTGTTGTGATATGGTGGCCGTAATGTAAATATTGTGATATTGTAAAATTGTTGATATCAGTTTAAAATAATCTACTGTAACATTATTTTAAAAATATTTTTTAAAGAGTTTTTTTATGTTTTAACAATTTAAAATACTATAGACTTTTCATAATGCTGTTACTTTGCAAAGGAATACCCTGTTATGCAGAAGTAAATGTAAACTTCTGCATGATTTTTGTGGCTTCATTATTTCAATATGTGAATGGATATAAACCTTTTATAAACGGCAGTGTTTGTTGCAGCTATTTTCTTCTATGAGATATTCATTTTCTGAGCGATTCCTCTTGATTGTTGAATAACATCTTGTAAAATAGAATGAACACAACTTTTACTATCAGTACAAATCAACCATCTAGCACACATGCCTATAGTACCCATAATGCCACTGGTGAAATGGTTTGTATCGCTATGGCTTAAAAAATGGAAAAAAGTTAATTTTAACACATCAATTATTATTTTTCCTAAATGCTTAGAGCTTAGCATCTGAAAACACAATTTTGGTAAGTTTTCTATCAAAAACTCATTTGCCACCAGGCTTTTTTTGGGCAAAATCTATTTTGGATTATGGTAACTTGAAAAACACAGACAATATTGGCCAAAGCCTAGATATTGGGAGCCAGTATCAGAAAGATTGTGATTGCAGCCACATTTATAAGGCTTTCCAGTTGTAGCTAGGATGTAATTTCAGCACCCCTACAGGTGCTTGTTAATTTCTCCTTCAAGGCTGCCCATCAATAGAACAGCAGATACAGCTTGGTGGTGTTGCCAGTAAGATGCCATATCAGATCCTGTATTGGCTGCCCCATAGACTTGAAGCAGAGTGCACTTCAGCTGCCCTTCATTAGCATCTCTGGCTCCTCATATTTTCTGTAGTGCTTGAGTCATCAATCCAGAGAACAGAGAACATCTTTGTTCTTCTTTTTCCCTGTCTATTTCTGGACATTGTTAGCCCTAGTCATTGGGCTGATGTCACAGCTTCTAACAGTGTGCACCATTGTGTGTCGGGTATCTCTTAAACAATCATGATATTAGTTTGTTATCCAATAACATGTATTTAGAGACAGTAAGGAGTAAGAATATTTTAAAACTGATTTATATTTAGCAATAATAACATTACGTTTACTAATGAATCACATGTTTAATATCTGACAATATTATTTTTTGTATAATCATTGTTTTGTAAAAAAAAACTCTCCTAAAAAACAATATTCAACAGTTAAAAAAAATGTTTGTGAAAATAAAAATAGCCAATTAAAGGTGTCTGGTAAAGTGTGAGTACATTAATTACCCTATTTTGTTCTTTTAGACAATCCTTTGCTCATCATTGCTAAGACTGTATTGTTCCTTAGCTAGACAAATCAATTGTTCCTGGTTACCAGTGGAGCTTCTAGGAATGGAGCAATCGGTGCAAAGCATCACTATTTTGCACTCGCATTCATCATCAGAAGAGAAGGGTAAAAAGTTTAAAATGACTAATCACTGCCCCTATCCTTTAAGGCAGGCCACGTCGTACAACTGCCTAATCACACCCCTGGACCATCTGGCTCTGCCCTCAGAACACCTGCAACTCTACCTCTCCTTTCCGATTGAACACCCTGGACTTCGCCTCCATCCATCCTATGCCCACAGTGACTCCACCAAAAGGGTGTTTGCTGCTCCATAATATGATTTCTGGAACCTCTGCTGCTTCCAAGCAACTGTCAAGATGGAGGAGAGATGGTGGCATTAAAAAGTGAATATGATAACTATCCTGTATTTTGTGTGAATGTGGGAGTCTTACTATGTGTCACGTCTATGATTAAGGCATACCTGCCAAAATGCGTCAGTTGTACGTTATAATTTGAAACATGTGGCAATTATATATATGAGTTTTAAACTATGAAGAAGTACTGATGGCTTTGTTTTCTAAATTTAAAGGTTTAACCCAAACCCTAACCCCATCTCTAACTATGATGATATTACCATTGTCATTGTGGAAGTTGATATTCTTGTAGCACAATATGATTATCTTGGATTTCTGTATATTAGAGATATCTGCCTTTAAAGGATTACTTTCTGTTATAATTTTTAAGCTAAACAACTAACATATTAAAGTTAATAAACATTAATTAAAAGCTACTGACCTATATTTTCTCCAAAACTAAGTTTCATAACGTTCTAAAAGTTATATCTTTTATTCGCCGATGATGTCACGTTATCCTGCTCACTATTTTCAGCACTGCATGTTCAAAATACTGAAACCAATAACTTTGTGTTTAAAGCGCCATTTTGAAACCTAGGTATCGTAAATGGATTGGTACAGAGCAAAGGATACCCACGGAGTGGGTTTGGAAAACAATTAAATTTGCAGACAAGATTTCTGACATACGGTAGAGATATGTTAATGAAATGTTATTGATAAAAAGCGTATTTGGGGTAGTTAGTTAGTAACAGGCATAGAAAATATTTATATATTAGAGAAAGTTTGCAGCACCTGTGAGCGTATTGTTGTAGTTGCTTATTTGTGAATGCACCCCTAGTGTATAACACCTGCTTCAAATCTCATCACATCACAGTAGCCCCCAAAAGTTCCGTGTGCATACATACGACCTGCAAATGGTTTTCTGATGTGGCGCTGATTCTGGGGACCCACCTTGAAACTTCTTGGCTCCAGATCCCCTCTGAATTCTGTGCATCCACAGCGATAGCCAGGAGGTCGAGCCGCGGCGTGGGTCCCTACAGCGTCTCAGCGTGTGTGCGGTCAATCCGGAACTCTGTGACGTCACAGCTGGGAGCGGAAGGATCCTGCAGGTGAGGAGAGTCCACGACCAAGGGAGACCGTTGTTCCAGCGTAATACCGTGTCTTACAGGGGTGATTCACTGCTGCTCAGGAAGTGTGAGTACCCGTGCCTTTAAGCATATCCAATCAGGCAGTAATTTCAAAAACGAGAAGAGGCACCGGGTAGTTTCACAAACAAAAACGTCCTTTATTAAAGTGTTAAAACAGGAGACACTTCGGAAAAAGCCTTAAACCTCTGGGGCAAAGGTGGAATGGAGGTACCCCACGTACCCTGGTGCTGACATGTTTCGGCAAATGCTGTAATCGTAGCTGAGGGTGTAAGCTTGTTTACTTATTTAAAGACACAAATCACATGTGATAGGTTAAGAACTAATGTACTACGTGGGTGACACCCACCTCCACCTGTAGTTTATACATATGCCCTAATCTAGGATGTAATACCATACTATCCACTTTGTGCACAATTTTATCTGTCATATATGTTGACCAAATGAATACTATATTAGTAATATCATTCACTAAACATTCCTTATCATGTATATATGAATGTAAAAATGCAAAGATTGAAAAACAGTTTAGTAATTAATTATGAACGATAAAATTAAAAATAGAAATAAAAATAAATACATATATGGACCTGTAAACAGACACAATACTGGAGGCACCAGAGAGTTATTTTTATCAGCTTACACTAGTTGGCATTTTTGCATATAACTATATTTTACCCTAGTATGCTTACACTAGGATATATTTAATCACTTTCTTAGCCATGTGTGTAGTTACCTAGGGGGAAGTTTATCCATAGATATGTATATACATATACTTGTAAGCATGTATCAGCATTATAATGTTTTGTCTCGAATACACAGGCTAACACCAGAAATTAATTAAATCATATTCAGAGTTTAGCCCATTGGGCACTCTGGTGTGCAACCTGTGTATCCAAAACACCTCCCTTTTGAGGAGCAAATTCTCCCTATCACCTCCCCTATTGTGTGTATTTACCACTTCAATAATTGTCCATGACAATGTCCCTGGATCCTTATTGTGTTTTATCTTGAAGTGGTTCACTAGGGGGGTAGTGAGTTTGCCTTGCTTGATGTCATTTATATGTTCCCTTATCCT
This sequence comes from Bombina bombina, assembly GCF_027579735.1. Lineage (NCBI taxonomy): Eukaryota > Metazoa > Chordata > Amphibia > Anura > Bombinatoridae > Bombina > Bombina bombina. Next base: position 961,799,313 of record NC_069504.1, read on the forward strand.
GGTTCTGACTTGTCGAGACGTTTGACCTGTGTATTGAATGTCTCATTGTGTCGCGCTGAGGAAGATAGACTGCATACGTGGACCAACAATTGAAGTGCGCCCTATGTGCAAATGTCTCTCCTGAATAGGCACTCCTAAATATATTTCCTAATTTTTGGCATGTCTCACATAGCTATGCAGCTGCTAAAATTACACTTGTAAACTCCTTTATACCTTAAACCAAGAGGATGTATTTATTTCGTCTTGTTTTTAATTGTGTGGGGGCTACATAATTGCCTATTGTTTTGCCTCTTCTAAAGGCAAACCTCACCCTTTGTGTGGCCAATATGTGCAAGTTCGTCATCAGCCTTCAGCACTGTCATATGCTTGCGTATAATATTGCACCACCTGATAATATTGCCTACTGAACTGAGTAACAAAAGTTAACTGTTTCAGATTTAGTGTCACATAAGGATTGTTTCCTCGCTGAGTAGGGTGGTCCTTTTTATGGCCCTTACTTCCTCACGTGCCCTACATATATCCTGTTTGGGGTACCCTCTCTCTTGAAACTTAGTAACTAGTTCAGCTTCATGCTTGAAGTGTTCACTATCTCGGGTACAATTCCTCTTAACCCTGGTGAACTGACCCTTCAAGACTGACTTGAATACCTGTTTCGGGTGGCTGCTATGGGCATGTAAGAGAGTGTTTCTAGTTATTGGTTTTCTATAAAGCTCAACCTTAACATGTTCTGATTTTACACCATGAAGGGTAACATCCAAGAAATTGATTCTAGTAGATCCATACTCATGGGTGAACTGTAGGCCAGCCTTGTTAATATTCAAATACTCTGCAAATATCTCTGCTTCCTCCACACTTCCATCCCAGACAAAAAGCAGATCGTCTATATAGCGACGATAATAAACAATTTTGCCTCTTTGTCTGTTTCTATCCCAATAGATGTGGCACAGCTCCCACCAACCCATATATAGGTTGGCGTAAGAGGGGAGCAAATTTGCTCCCATTGGCTGTGCCACACCTCTGGAGATAAAATACGAGTTCAAACACAAAAAAGTTGTGTGTGAGGAGGAATTCGGTGACCCTGACAACAAACCTAATGAAATCATCACTGTATTCTGTAGATCTTCTTAGAAAGAAGGCTATGGCTTCCAAACCTGAGCTATGTGGAATTGATGAATATAGTGACTTAACATCCACTGATAGCCAGCCATAGCCCTCCCTCCAAGAAATCTTTTCTATCTCTATAAGGAGTTGTTTGGTATCCCTCAGGTGACTGAGGAGTTCCCCCACTAGGGGTTGTAGAAGGGAATCTAACCATCTGGATAATGGTTCCAACATAGAACCAATCCCGCTGATGATGGGTCTACCCTCAACATTCTCCAAGGACTTATGTACCTTAGGGAGAAGGTTGAAGGTAGGAATTCTGGGGTTACTGTTGTATAGATAATCACTAGTGCCTTCATCAAAAAAAAACCCCTTCCATCCCATCATCAATCAGGTGTGAAAGTTCCTTTAGGAACCTAGTTGTGGGGTCAAAATCCAATATGGTATATTGTTTGGGATCATTGAGTTGCCGTAGGGCTTCTTTAATAAAGAATACCCTATCCATTAAAACAACAGATCCCCCCTTGTCAGCCGCCCTCACCACCAAATTCTTATTTCCACTTAAATTTTTGAGTGCTTTTCTTTCCTTAGCACTAAGATTACCTTTAGTTCCATAGCCAGAGGTGTATGCCAATTTATTTAAATCTTCCTCAACCCTTCGCTGGAATTTTTCCAGGATGGGTCCCCTCGACTGAATAGGGTAAAATTTGGATGCACCTCTGAATTTGGGACCAATGGTATTGGTGTGGGCAGAGTTCATATCACCACAATAGTTCTCTCTATGTAGTGACTCTAGATCCACCACATCACAACATTCTTCAAAAGTTAAAGATAAATTTATTTGCTCTTTAGCTGAAACACCTGTATAGATATCCTCAGCCTGGTCATTTTTGTAAATGCTTCTTTAATGTTAATGTTCTGATGAGGTTTGTTTACATCAACTAATGTAGTGAATAGATCAAAGTTTATCAGTAGGAACAAAATTAAGTCCCAAACCTAGGACTTTTTCCTCAACCTTGCTCAATGTATGGCTAGAAAGGTTAATCACTGGTGTCAGTTGTACTTCCTGCCCTGATATCTCCTCCTGACGAGGACCTGGTTTTTAATGATCTCCACCTTTCCCCCCCCCTTCTTGTCCTATGGGGGGCCTGGGAAAAAAGCTGCTCAATCTCTCCCCTCTCCCGTTCCATAGAAGTGGCAGTAGTGGGTATTGGGGGCATTATTAGTACTATCCAAGATCCTGATATCTGGATTGTCTACCCCTACCCTCTTCCCCTGCTACCTGTTGTTGGGCTTGTACTGGGGTGGAACTGTGGCTCTAGTTTTGGTTTACGGTGGACTGTGGGTACTTGTATATTCTCATCACCTGAAGAGGCACCAGTATTGGTAGTCCTCTTGTGACTCTACCTCAGCTGTCAGAGAAAGTGACTTTTTTGAGTGTGGAATGTCCCTTCTGACCCACTTGTCCCTGGGATTTGAGGTCTATTATCTTTCTTATATCTGGTGTAAGTGACCTTTGTTTCTGTTCCAAAATATAGACTCTGTTGTTGTCATAATCACTTTGGTCCCTAAGGTATTTCTCATGCTTAATACCCATGATATTATTTTTAGCCTCATCCAAAGTGCTTCTCAAAATGCTATCATATTGTGAGAGTATTTGACATATGTACTGCGTATGCTTAGTTCTGACTGCAGTAGTTCAATATCAACAGTTATATTCCTGTAACAGCTTTCTCTTATAAATCTATAAGCATATTAATTAAGCGTATCGAACAATCTGTTAATATGGCATTCATGCAGTAATAAATTCTACATCCTCTACAGTGAAAAGTGGGGAACTTAGGCTATGCGTAGTCCCCTAGGTATAATCCCCAGGCTGAGATATTTTTGTAATGTCCAAAATGTCCCATTTGAGACGACATTCTTTTGTCAAGAGAAATTCAAGCCTCTTCAAAAAGCTTACTGAGTGGAAGGTGAGCTCGATCTGTGACAAACAAAGTTCTCAAGTTCAAGTTCATTTAACCCTCTGGTCCTCCAGTTTAGAGAGTGAATATAAATGTGTGGATACATCCAAGCTTTGATTAGCCTCCTGTTGATTCTATATACGAAACAGCTTTGGTATGGCAACAACAATATAGTTGACAGTGCAAGCTTGAGAGTCACATGGGACATGCAGTGTAATTATATATTAGAGAAAGTTTGCAGCACCTGTGAGCGTAATTGTTGTAGTTGCTTATTTGTGAATGCACCCCTAGTGTATAACACCTGCTTCAAATCTCATCACATCACAGTAGCCCCCAAAAGTTCTGTGTGCATACATACGACCTGCAAATGGTTTTCTGATGTGGCGCTGATTCTTGGGGGACCCACCTTGAAACTTCTTGGCTCCAGATCCCTCTGAATTCTGTGCATCCACAGCGATAGCCAGGAGGTCGAGCCGCGGCGTGGGGTCCCTACAGCGTCTCAGCGTGTTGGTTGCGGTCAATCCGGAACTCTGTGACGTCACAGCTGGGAGCGAAGGATCCTGCAGGTGAGGAGAGTCCAACGACCAAGGGGAGACCGTTGTTCCAGCGTAATACCGTGTCTTACAGGGGTGATTCACTGCTGCTCAGGAAGTGTGAGTACCCGTGCCTTAAGCATATCCAATCAGGCAGTAATTTCAAAAAAGAGAAGAAGGCACCGTGGTAGTTTCACAACAAAAACGTCTCTTTATTAAAGTGTTAATAAAGGAGACACTTCGAAAAAGCCTTAAACCTCTGGGGCAAAGGTGGAATGGAGGTACCCCCACGTACCCTGGTGCTGACATGTTTCGGCAAATGCCGTAATCGTAGCTGAGGGTGTAAGCTTGTTTACTTATTAAAGACACAAATCACATGTGATAGGTTAAGAACTAATGTACTACGTGGGTGACACCCCCCTCCACCTGTAGTTTATACATATGCCCTAATCTAGGATGTATACCATACTACCACTTTGTGCACAATTTTATCTGTCATATAAGTTGACCAAATTTAATACAATATGAGTAATATCATTCACATAAACATTCCTTATCATGTATATATGAATGTAAAAATGCAAAGATTGAAAATATTTACTTACAGTGGCCCTTTTAATATGACATCAGTGAGAGTATGGCTGGGAGTGCGATGTGCAGCACAAGATCCTGTTGACGCATAGAGGCTAAGACTGAAACCTACATCAATTAGAAAACATGTACATAATAAAAAACTTTTTTTGTGATTTAGTACTGTCATTTTTAGTTTTTTGATTGTGCTTCACTTTAACCTATTGTATTTCTATAAATGAAACCACAAAGCCTCAGTTCTATTTAATAAAAAGCCCTGTACCAGTTTGCTTTTGTTTGCTGCACTCCAAGATCCACTTTTCTGCCATAGAAAGCCCAGACTGATTGTTAATTACAATCCTTTCTGATCCTCTGAGGTACTTTATTGTGCTCTGAAGCAGATGATTACCCAGTGATTTGCCAAACAATCCAATGATGTTGAATAGAAGTTTTTAACTTTAGAAAATATTGAGCAATTCACATGAATCAATCAACCCAAAGCATACATTTAATTTGCTTCCCTTTTAAATGGATGTTGTTTAAAAAATATAGATGCTTATTGTATGTATAAAAAACACTATATGACACAGTATTTCAGGTCTGTTCTTTAGATAACTGGATCTTACTATACAATAAAGAAATAAGCTTTAGAGATCACTTCTTGTATTATCATTCAGGCTCAGACATCTGCAACAAACTGCCATCTAAAATAGCAATGAGCCCTGCACTAGTAGTGGACCTACTCAACATAAGGCCCTGGTGCAAAAATGTTTCGTCCCCCAAAGGTAACTCTAGTAAGCTATGTAATAATACATATGCTGCTTCTTTATAATGATTTTAACCCCTTAAGGGACAAGGCCATTTTTCAATTTCCTTCCCTTATGGACCAGGGCTATTTTTACATCTCTGCTGTGTTTTTCTGTTTAGCTGTAATTTTTCCTTACTCATTTACTGTACCCACACATATTATGAGACCGTTTTCTCACCATTAAATGGAATTTCTAAAGATACCATTATTTTTATCATATCTTATAATTTATTATACAAAAAAATATAAAATATAAAATATGATGAATAAACACACTTTTTCTAACTTTGACCCCCAAAATCTGTTACACATCTACAGCCACCAAAAAAACACCCATGCTAAATATTTTCTAAATTTTTATCCTGAGATTAGAAATACCCAATGTTTACATGTTATTTGATTTTTTTGCAAGTTATAGGGCAATAAGTACAAGTAGGCACTTTGCTATTTCCAAACCATTTTTTTTTTCAAAATTAGCGATAGTTACATTGGAACACTGATGTTTGTCAGGAATCTCTGAATAACCCTTCACATGTATATATACTTTTTTAGTAGGACACCCAAAGTATTGATCTAGGACCATTTTGGTATATTTCATTCCACCATTTCATTGCCAAATGCAATCAAATTAAAAAAAATTGTTCACTTTTTCACAAACTTTAGGTTTCCTCACTAAATGATTTACAAACAGCTTGTGCAATTATGGCACATATGATTGTAAATGCTTCTCTGGGATCCCCTTTTGTTTAGAAATAGCAGATATATATGAATTTGGCCTTGCGTTTTGGTAATTAGAAGGCTGCTAAATGCCACTGTGCACAACACTTGTATTATGCCCAGGAAAGAAGGGGTTAATTAGGTAGCTTGTAGTGAGCTTGTAGGGTTAATTTTAGCTTTAGTGTAGAGATTAGCCTCCCACCTGACACATCCCACCCCCTGATCCCTCCCTGACCCCCTCAAACAGCTCTTTTCCCTCCCACTCCTAACAATTGTCACCACCATCTTAAGTACTGGCAGACAGTCTGCCAGTACAAATATAAAAGGCAATTTTTTTTATTATTATTATTATTTATCTTTTTATATATTTATTTTGCAGTAATGGATCCCCCCTCAGCCTCCAACCTTCCTGATCCCCTCCATATGGCTCTCTAACCCTCCCCCCTCTACCTATCTTCCACCATCTTGGGTACTGACAGCTGTTTGCCAGTACCCATTTTGCCATAATACATGGCTTTTTTTGGGGGGTTCCCTAATCATTTGCTGTAGTGTAGCTGCCCCCCCTTAACACCCCCCCCTCCCCGATCCCTCTCTGCGTAGACAACTCTACAGCTCTATTTCTGCAGTGCTCCACTCGCGGGGCATGCAGAAATAGAGCAATCTCACTCTTTTGAGCGAGATCACAGCAGAGAGAAGCCCAGGACTGCAGTGACATACAGGGTACGTCGCTGGTCCTTAATGGCATAACGATCAATGTCCTACAGGGTACAACGTTGGTCGTTAAGGGGTTAAGGATAGATAGAGAGGTAGACCTGCAACCTGCACTATATAATAAAAGTCTCCCCTGCATTTGAAGTGTACACATTCTGCACATGCCTATGTATAGAGTGGTTGCTATGCCCCCCACCCCCAGAATTTGGGCCCTGGTGTCACTGTATGATGAATTTATATATATGAAAAAAAGAGAACACTGAGTCATGTGATGAGTTTAATACAATAATTTATTGGATATGAGCCATAAAGTAGAGAGGTGTGTTCCCTATGATCTGATGCATTTTACACATGCCTACATGAGCTTCATCACTGCACCTGCTGCACCAATGGTAGTTTCTCTTGTTAAGTGTATCCAGTCCACGGATCATCCATTACTTATGGGATATTAACTCCTCCCCAACAGGAAGTGCAAGAGGATTCACCCAGCAGAGCTGCTATATAGCTCCTCCCCTAACTGCCATTACCAGTCATTCTCTTGCACCCAACAAATAGATAGGATGTGTGAGAGGACTGTGGTGATTATACTTAGTTTCATACCTTCAATCAAAAGTTTGTTATTTTATAATAGCACCGGGAGTGTGTTATTCCTTCTCTGGTAGAATTTGAAGAAGAATCTACCTGAGTTTTTCTATGATTTTAGCCGGAGTAGTTAAGATCATATTGCTGTTTCTCGGCCATCTGAGGAGAGGTAAACTTCAGATCAGGGGACAGCGGGCCGATTAATCTGCAAAGAGGTATGTAGCAGCTTATTATTTTCTGACAATGGAATTGATGAGAAAATTCTGCCATACCGATATAATGTAAACTCAGCCTTAAATGCAGTAGCAGCAACTGGTATCAGGCTGTCATGTATGTATATTTTACACTTCAGTATTCTGGGGAATGGCACTTCACTGGAATTATACTTTATGCATAAAACTTTAGCCTAATTTGCAGGGACTAGCAACAGGCTTTTTAATAAAACACTCAATTTATTAATGTTAAACGTTTTTTGCTGGCATGTAAAATCGTTTAATTTTCTGAGGTACTGGGTGAAGAAAATGTTTTGGGCACTATTTTTTTCCACTTGGCAGTCGTTTTATTTAATTTATGACAGTTTACTGATCTCTCTCACTGTTATGTATGAGGGGGAGGGGCCTTTTTTGGTGCTTTTGCTACGCATCAAAAAATTCAGTCAGGAAGTTTATTGTCTTCCCTGCATGATTCCGGCTTCATCTCTACAGAACTCAGGGGTCTTCAAAACTTGTTTTGAGGGGGGTAATCACTCTCAGCAGAGCTGTAGAGATTTTAGTTGACTGTGATAAAAAAAAAACGTTTATTTCTGTATTTTTTTTTTTTCTTGCTATCAGGGTTAGTTATCCTTTGCTAATGGGAGCAATCCCTTTGCTAAAATTGTGTTTTTTACAAAGATTTGATGCTATAACTTTCAGTTTAGTTAATTTTCAAACTGTCATAACTTTTTTCTGTGCTTCTTATAGGCACAGTATGTTTTCATATTATAGTAAATTACTTGAAAAGTATTTCCAAGTTGCTAGTTTATTTGCTAGTGTGTTAAACATGTCTGATTCAGAGGAAGATAATCTGTGCAATATGTGCTAAAGCCAAAGTGGAGCCCAATAGAAATTTATGTACTAACTGTATTGATGCTACTTTAAATTAAAAGTCAATCTGTACAAATTGAACATATTTCACCAAACAACGAGGGGAGAGTTTATGCCGACTAACTCGCCTCACGTGTCACGTACCTGCATCTCCCGCTCGGGAGGTGCGTGATATTGTAGCGCCGAGTACATCTGGGCGGCCATTACAAATCACAATTACAGGAATATGGCTACTGTTATGACTGAAGTTTTGGCTAAATTACCAGACTAAGAGGTAAGGCGTGATCACTCTGGGGTGAGAACAGAGTGGCGCTGATAATTATTAGGGGCCATGTCAGACACTGCGTACACAATTTGCAGACATGAGGACGGAGTGCTTCATTCTGCGGGGGTGACGGTTCTGATCCAAACAAACTGGATTGGCAGATATTTCAAAATTTTAAATTTAAGCTGGAAAACCTCCGTGGTATTACAAGGGGAGGTGTTTAGCGGCTCTGAATGATTGTAACACAGTTGCCAATACCATAGAAAATGTGTAGGTTGGACTAAATAATTTTGCTGGTACCCAGGCGAGTACTGACGTTTTTCCTATACCTAAGAGGACTTACTGAAATTGTTACTAAGGAGTGGGATAGACCCGGTGTGCCGTTCTCACCCCCTCCGATATTTAGAAAGATGTTTCCAATAGACGCCACCACACGGGACTTATGGCAAACGGTCCCTAAGGTGGAGGGAGCAGTTTTCGACTTTAGCAAAGCGTACCACTATCCCGGTGGAGGATAGCTGTGCCTTTTCAGATCCAATGGATAAAAAGTTAGAGGGTTACCTAAGAAAATGTTTGTTCAACAAGGTTTTATATTGCAACCTCTTGCATGCATTGCGCCTGTCACGGCTGCAGCAGCATTTTGGTTTGAGTCTCTGGAAGAGACACTTGAATCAGCTCCATTAGATGAGATTACACACAAGCTTAAAGCCCTTAAGTTAGCTAACTCATTTATTTCAGATGCCGTAGTACATTTTAACTAAACCTTACGGCTAAGAATTCCGGATGTCGCCATTCAGGCACGCAGAGCACTGTGGCTAAAATCCTTGGTCAGCTGACGTTACTTCTAAATCTAAATTGCTTAATATACCTTTCAAAGGGCAGACCTTATTCAGGCCCGGGTTGAAAGAAATTATCGCTGACATTACAGGAGGTAAAGGGCCATGCCCTGCCTCAAGACAGAGCCAAACCTAAGGCTAGACAGTCTAATTTTCGTTCCTTTCGTAATTCAAAGCAGGAGCAGCATCAACTTCCTCTGCACCAAAACAGGAAGGAGCTGTTGCTCGCTACAGACAAGGCTGGAGACCTAACCAGTCCTGGAACAAGGGGCAAGCAGGCCAGGAAACCTGCTGCTGCCCCTAAGACAGCATGAATTGAGGGCCCCCGATCCGGGAACGGATCTAGTGGGGGCAAGACTTTCTCTCTTCGCCCAGGCTTTGGGCAAGAGATGTCCAGGATCCCTGGGCGTTAGAGATCATATCTCAGGGATACCTTCTAGACTTCAAATTCTCTCCCCCAAGAGGGAGATTTCATCTGTCAAGGTTGTCAACATAACCAAATAAAGAAAGAGGCGTTTCTACGCTGCTTTACAAGATCTTTTATTAATGGGAGTGATCCATCCGGTTCCGCGGTCGGAACATGGACAAGGGGTTTTACTCAAATCTGTTTGTGGTTCCCAAAAAAAGAGGGAACTTTCAGGCCAATCTGGATTTAAAGATCCTAAACAAATTCCCTAAGAGTTCCATCGTTCAAAATGGAAACTATTCGGGACAATTTTAACCATGATCCAAAAGGGTCAGTACATGACCACAGTAGATTTAAAGGATGCTTACCTTCACATACCGATTCACAAAGATCATTACCGGTATCTAAGGTTTGCCTTTCTAGACAGGCATTACCAGTTTGTAGCTCTTCATTCGGATTGGCTACGGGCTGCCCGAGAATCTTCACAAAGGTTCTGGGTGCTCTTCTGGCGGTACTAAGACCGCGAGGAATTGCGGTAGCTCCGTACCTAGACGACATTCTGATACAAGCTTCAAGCTTTCAAACTGCCCAAGTCTCATACAGAGTTAGTACTGGCATTTCTAAGGTCGCATGGATGGAAGGTGAACGAAAAGAGAGTTCTCTCTTTCCACTCACAAGAGTTCCCTTCTTGGGACTCTTATAGATTCTGTAGAAATGAAGATTTACCTGACAGAAGACAGGTTAACAAAGCTTCAAAATGCATGCCGTGTCCTTCATTCCATTCAACACCCGTCAGGAGCTCAATGCATGGAGGTGATCGGCTTAATGGTAGCAGCAATTGGACATAGTACCCTTTGCACGTCTACATCTCAGACCGCTGCAATTGTGCATTGCTAAGTCAGTGGAATGGGATTACTCAGACTTGTCCCCTACTCTGAATCTGGATCAAGAGACCAGAAATTCTCTTCTATGGGTGGCTTTCTCGGCCACATCTGTCCAGGGGGATGCCATTCAGCAGGCCGGACTGGACAATTGTAAACAACAGACGCCAGCCTACTAGGTTGGGGCGCTGTCTGGAATTCTCTGAAGGCTCAGGGACAATGGAATCAGGAGGAGAGTCTCCTACCAATAAACATTCTGGAATTGAGAGCAGTTCTCAATGCCCTTCTGGCTTGGCCCCAGTTAACAACTCGGGGGTTCATCAGGTTTCAGTCGGACAACATCACGACTGTAGCTTACATCAACCATCAGGGAGGGACAAGAAGCTCCCTAGCAATGATGGAAGTATCAAAGATAATTCGCTGGGCAGAGTCTCACTCTTGCCACCTGTCAGCAATCCACATCCCGGGAGTGGAGAACTGGGAGGCGGATTTCTTAAGTCGTCAGACTTTTCATCCAGGGGAGTGGGAACTTCATCCGGAGGTCTTTGCCCAAATACTTCGACGTTGGGGCAAACCAGAGATAGATCTCATGGCGTCTCGACAGAACGCCAAGCTTCCTCGTTACGGGTCCAGAGTCCAGGGATCCGGGAGCGGTTCTGATAGATGCTTTGACAGCACCTTGGACCTTCGGGATGGCTTATGTGTTTCCACCCTTCCCGATGCTTCCTCGATTGATTGCCATAATCAAACAGGAGAGAGCATCAGTGATTCTAATTGCGCCTGCATGGCCACGCAGGACTTGGTATGCAGATCTAGTGGACATGTCATCCTGTCCACCTTTGTCGCTACCTCTGAAACAGGACCTTCTGATCCAGGGTCCCTTCAAACATCAAAATCTAATTTCTCTGAAGCTGACTGCTTGGAAATTGAACGCTTGATTTTATCAAAACGTGGTTTTTCTGAGTCAGTTATTGATACCTTAATACAGGCTAGGAAGCCTGTTACCAGAAAGATTTACCATAAGATATGGCGCAAATACTTATATTGGTGCGAATCCAAGAGTTACTCATGGAGTAAGGTTAGGATTCCGAGGATATTGTCTTTTCTACAAGAAGGTTAGAAAAGGGTTTATCCGCTAGTTCCTTAAAGGGGACAGATTTCAGCTCTGTCCATTCTTTTACACAAACGTCTGTCAGAAGTTCCGGACGTTCAAGCTTTTTGTCAGGCTTTAGCTAGGATCAAGCTTGTGTTTAAAACTGTTGCTCCACCATGGAGTTTGAACTTAGTTATTAATGTTTTACAGGGGGTTCCGTTTGAACCCCTTCATTCCATTGATATCAAGTTGTTATCTTGGAAAGTTCTGTTTTTAATGGCGATTCCTCGGCTCGAAGAGTCTCTGAGTTATCTGCCTTACATTGTGATTCTCCTTATCTGATTTTCATTCAGACAAGGTAGTTCTGCGTACTAAACCTGGGTTCCTACCTAAGGTGGTCACTAACAGGAATATCAATCAAGAGATTGTGGTTACATCTTTGTGTCCTAATCCTTCTTCGAAAAAGGGAACGTCTGCTACACAATCTAGATGTAGTCCGTGCCCTGAAATTTTATCTACAGGCAACTAAGGATTTTCGACAAACGTCTTCCCTGTTTGTCGTTTATTCTGGTCAGAGGAGAGGTCAAAAAGCTTCGGCTACCTCTCTCTCCTTTTGGCTTCGTAGCATAATACGGTTAGCCTATGAGACTGCTGGACAGCAGCCTCCTGAAAGAATTACACCACATTCTACTAGAGCTGTGGCTTCCACTTGGGCCTTTAAGAATGAGGCTTCTGTTGAACAGATTTGCAAGGCTGCAACTTGGTCTTCTCTTCATACTTTTTCCAAATTTTACAAATTTGACACTTTTGCTTCTTCGGAGGCTGTTTTTGGGAGAAAGGTTCTTCAGGCAGTGGTTCCTTCCGTATAAAGAGCCTGCCTGTCCCTCCCGTCATCCGTGTACTTTAGCTTTGGTATTCGTATCCCATAAGTAATGGATGATCCGTGGACTGGATACACTTAACAAGAGAAAACATAATTTATGCTTACCTGATAAATTTATTTCTCTTGTAGTGTATCCAGTCCACGGCCCGCCCTGTCACTTTAAGGCAGGTAATTTTTCCATTAAACTACAGTCACCACTGTACCCTATGGTTTTCCTTTCTCTGCATGTTTTCGGTCGAATGACTGGTAATGGCAGTTAGGGGAGGAGCTATATAGCAGCTCTGCTGGGTGAATCCTCTTGCACTTCCTGTTGGGGAGGAGTTAATATCCCATAAGTAATGGATGATCCGTGGACTGGATACACTACAAGAGAAATAAATTTATCAGGTAAGCATAAATTATGTTTTTTCCCCTGCCCTGCTCAATATGAATGCCTTTATGCTTGCTAGAGAAGGAGTATGCATGCCTGCATGACCAAAACAGTGTGCATGGGACAATGTGCCTCATTTTGCTTCTGCCCATGTTTGTGTGCAACACACATTAGGTTGCCAGGTATGTAACTAGAAAGTTCAATATATCATCATGCTGTCCAGTAAAATTTATGAAAAATACTGGACACTTAAAGGGCCATTAGAGTGGAAAAATGACATGCACTAACAGATTTAGACTATCGATTTTGCAGTACTGTGCATTTAACCCCTACTAAAGGGTTAAACACACAGTAAAAGTGCTGCTTAGGACACGCAGAGCACTGCAGGCAGTGCTAGTAGCATGACTCAGAAGTGCAACTAGTGCTGCTAATTGGAACAGTGATGTTTTCTGCTTGGAACCAGCAGTGCTCTGTGGGATTAAACACAAACGGCTAGATTACGAGTTTTGCAGTAAGCTGAAAAAGCAGCGTTAACAGGTCCTAACGCTGCTTTTTCACTACCACTGCTATTATGAGTCTTGCAGGTTTAGGTGCACCGCACACTTTTTTAGCCTTACCGCAAACTGACTTACGTAAACTTTGTAAACCCTTTTTTCTATGGGACTTCCATAGCGCTGGTATTATGAGTCTGTCATGGGAGGCCAAAAAGTGAGCGGTACACCCTCTACTTCCAAGATTCCTAACACATTCTAAAGTCAGTAGTTATGAGTTTTACCCTACAAAGCTATAGCATAAAATTCATAACTAAAGTGCTAAAAAGTACACTAACACCCATAAACTACCTATTAACCCCTAAACTGAGGCCCTCCCGCATCGCAAACACTATAATAAAATTTTGAACCCCTAATCTGCCGCAACAGACATCGCTGCCACTAGAATAAACATATTAACCCCATAAACCACCACACTCCTGCCTCGCAAACACTAGTTAAATATTATTAACCCCTAATCTGCTGCCCCTAACATTTATTAACCCCTAATCTGCTGCCCCCAATGTGGCCGCCACTATATTAAATGTATTAACCCCTAAATCTAAATCTAACCCTAACACCCCCTAACTTAAATATAATTTAAACAAATCTAAATAAAATTACTATCATTAACTAAATTATTCCTATTTAAAACTAAATACTTACCTATAAAATAAACCCTAAACTAGCTACAATATAACTAATAGTTACATTATAGCTAGCTTAGGGTTTATTTTTTTATTTACAGGCAAGTTTGTATTTATTTTAACTAGGTAGAATAGTTACTAAATAGTTATTAACTATTTACTAACTACCTAGCTAAAATAAATACAAATCGACCTGTAAAATAAAACCTAACCTAAGTTACAATAACACCTAACACTACACTACAATTAAATAAATTACCTACATTAAATACAATTAAATAAATTAAATTAAATTAGCTAAATCACAAAAAAACCCCACTAAATTACAGAAAATAAAAAACAAATTACAGATATTTAAACTAATTACACCTAATCTAATAGCCCTATCAAAATAAAAAAAGCCCCTATAAAATAAAAAATCAATAGCCCTTAAAAGGGCCTTTTGCGGGGCATTGCCCCAAAGAGATCAGCTCTTTTACCTGTAAAAAAAATACAAACAACCCCCCCAAGAGTAAAACCCACCACCCACACAACCAACTCCCCAAATAAAAGCCTAACTAAAAAAAACTAAGCTCCCCATTGCCCTGAAAAGGGCATTTGGATGGGCATTGCCCGTCTGGAGGGCCATTTCTGCCCGTCTGGAGGACCACTTCTGCCGGCTTCCTTGAGGATATATTGCCGCTTGGATGAAGACTTCTCCCGGTAAGTGAATCTTCGGGGGTTAGTGTTAGGATTTTTTTAAGGGTGTATTGGGTGGGTTTATTTTTTAGGTTAGGGCTTTGGGCCTGCAATAGAGCTAAATGCCCTTTTAAGGGCAATGCCCACCCAAATGCCCTTTTCAGAGCAATGGGGAGCTTAGGTTTTTTTAGTTAGGCTTTTATTTGGGGGGTTGGTTGTGTGGATGGTGGGTTTTACTGTTGGGGGGTTGTTTGTAATTTTATTTACAGGTAAAAGAGCTGATTTCTTTGGGGCAATGCCCCACAAAAGGCCCTTTTAAGGGCTATTGATAGTTTAGTTTAGGCTAGGGTTTTTTTTTTATTTTGGGAGGGTTTTTTTTTTTGATAGGGCTATTAGATTAGGTGTAATTTTATTTTCTGTAATTTAGTGTTTTTTTGTGTGATTTAGCTAATTTAATTTAATTTATTTAATTGTATTTAATGTAGGTAATTTATTTAATTGTAGTGTAGTGTTAGGTGTTAGTGTAACTTAGGTTAGGTTTTATTTTACAGGTCAATTTGTATTTATTTTAGCTAGGTAGTTATTAAATAGTTAATAGCTATTTAGTAACTATTCTACCTAGTTAAAATAAATACAAACTTGCCTGTAAAATAAAAATGAACCCTAAGCTAGCTACAATGTAACTATTAGTTATATTGTAGCTAGCTTAGGGTTTATTTTATAGGTAAGTATTTAGTTTTAAATAGGAATAATTTAGTTAATTATAGTAATTTTATTTAGATTTATTTAAATTATATTTAAGTTAGGGGGTGTTAGGGTTAGACTTAGATTTAGGGATTAATACATTTAATATAGTGGCGGCGACGTTGGGGGTGGCAGATTAGGGGTTAATAAGTGTAGGTAGGTTGCGGCGACATTGGGGGCGGAAGATTAGGGGTTAATAAATATAATGTAGGTGGTGGCGATGTCCGGAGCAGCAGATTAGGGGTTAATATAAGTGTAAGATTAGGGGTGTTTAGACTTGGGGTTCATGTTAGGGTGTTAGGTGTAAACATAAAATGTATTTCCCCATAGGAATCAATGGGGCTGCGTTACTGAGATTTACGCTGCTTTTTGGCAGGTGTTAGACTTTTCTCAGCCGACTCTCCCCATTGATGTCTATGGGCAAATCGTGCACAAGCACTTATAACCAGCTCACCGCTCACGTAAGCAGCCCTGGTATTAGAGTGTAGTGTGGAGCAAAATTTTGCTCTACGCTCACTTCTTGCCTTTTAACGCCGGGTTTGTAAAAACCCGTAATACCAGCGCTGCAGGTAAGTGAGCGGTGAGAAAAAACTGCGCGGTAGCACCGCATAGCTCATAACGCAAAACTCATAATCTAGCCGTTAGTACTGCAGGGTTGATAGTCTTAAAATGACATGCTCTCAAGGATTAGAGCATTTAATTTTTACTATAATGGCCCTTTAAATATCTATTATTCTAATTTATCCAAATGGCAGGTACATTTTAAAGACCTCTTATACAACTATGCATTACAAATAAGGCTTAAAAGATATGACACAGTACATCCACTACTCTGTGTTAATGGCAACCATGGTAATAATTCTTACTGACAATCATGAAGGGGAGTTCTGTATATTCTCTGCTGTTTTTTTTCTGGAAACAATGGGTAGATGTAAGCACTACTCTGTGAGTGCTATTTGCAGTCAAGGTAAGGGAGCCAAATCACGGTTGTATGTTACCGGAAGCCAGCTTGGTAAAATCATTGATTAGTGTGTTACTGGCAGCCAAGGGGATACATTACTGTTCAGTTTTGATTATTTTCAAGACAAAAATGTTAAAATTCTTTAGAGAGCAGCATAGCTCTGGTCGGCGCTTGTGCCATACTCCAAAATAGTAAGCCTTAATAGTCATCTATATATATATCCAGTATCAAACAGAGCATACGTTAAAAAATTTCAAATTGTATTCATTTTATCGAATTTGCTTTGTTCTCATTGTATTCTTTGTTGAAGATATACCTAGGTAGATAGTGTGCATGTGTCTGGAGCATTTCATGGCAGACGCATGCACACTCCTGAGCTTGTACTTTTCAACAAAGGATACAAAAGAATGAAGGAAATTTGATAATAGAAGTAAATTGGAAAGTTGTTTAAATGTACATGCTCTATCTAAATCATATTGAAACATTTAGCTTTGGAACATTTTTAGAAAAAAATAAAGATGATTTTATAAAGATTTCTTTTAGACACCATCAATAAGTAATTGACTTTAAGAGGATGTTATATAACCTTTATACTTTTGTGTGAAAATTGTTCTTGTCTCAAAATGCAAATTCTTTAGACATCCTTATGCTGTGAATCTTTTTCATGTATACAGGTTGCAGGGCTAGCTTATCTCTGTTTGCTGCACGTCATCACTGCATTCTCTATAGACTGTAGAACAAAAATATGTAATACCCTGTGCTAGACCACTCTGCCAAAACAATAAAACAATCTAAGAAAAATTGGTGGAATGCCAAAGTCTCATAGTCCAATGCCACTATGTGGGCTACAGCCACACTCTCTGCACTTCCCCTAGGTGGGATTATTTAGCTTTTTTTTCTGGAACCGGTATTTTTAGCATTTGTACCTTTCCTTGACCATAAATAAATAGTGTGGGCCTTAAAGGGACACTGAACCCAATTTTTTTCTTTCGTGATTCAGATAGAGCATGCATTTGGTATCTTTGAAATGCAAGAATGTAAGTTTAGCTGCCGGCCCATTTTTGGTGAACACACTGTGTTGTTTTTGCTGATTGGTGGATAAATTCACCCACCAATAAACAAGTGCTTTCCATGGTCCTGTACCAAAAAAAATGTTTAGATGCCTTCTTTTTCAAATAAAGAAAGCAAGAGAACGAAGAAAAATTGATAATAGGAGTAAATTAGAAAGTTGCTTAAAATTGCATGTTCTATCTGAATCATGAAAGAAAAAATTTGGGTTCAGTGTCCCTTTAATTATTTTTCTGTCTGGAAACCGATTCTGCAAGCTGCCAGTATATGCTTGTACACTAACATGTCTTGTTTTGAACTGGTCTGTAATGCTGTTATTTGTTAGGCCTTGTGTGTATATAGTTACTACAATGTTACATAACCTCAGGTAACATAAAGTACATTATATAACTGTGTTTAGTCTCTGCACTTTCTGCTCTGCATTAGGCATTTAGCCTGTTATACCCAGGACAGTTACACATATGTAGACAGTGGTCAGCAGCTGTGGGCCCCTTCAAGAAAAAAAATGCATTTGATGGCTAGGAGAAATGAAGACCTTCCGGCATGAATCAATAGGCCAAGACTAGATAATTTCGTATAATTTTACACCTAGTTAGAAATTACATTTGGCCCTATCAAACAGAGGAACCAATAGTAGCAATAAAATCTGATCCCGCATAGACGTTCGCCAAAAGGCTTCACCGATTTTCAGACTTTTCTGCCATGGGAGATGTGCTTACAAAAAGGAGGTTTATGACTACGGTCTGAGAGACCGAAACCGGTGAAGCCCCTTTTTTATTTCTCTTTGACCCTACCTATGCATTAACAAATAAAAACTTTTAGACAGCGCCACATAAAATAATCAACAATAATTTCCTTAATATTAAATTAGACTGTAAATAACCAAAAACACACCAACAAAGGCGCATCAACAGTTTGTGTGCAAATGTTAAATACACAACTGATGATTAATATGTCCCTTTAAATTATATTGGTTCTGAAAGTTAATAGTAATTCCAAATAAAAGTCTGACGAAGCAGGGAGGAGCCTGTGAAACGCGTAATGCCACGCCAATTGTTTGTTTTAGGAGAAGTTTATTGTGCACACAGCATGGTTTGGACTGCAGTCGGCTTATTACGGTTAATCCGTGTAGTGATTTCACACGATCTCCATATATTATAATATTTTATTTATTTACTACTGTCCCTGTTAGCCACGTATACTAAACAGATCCCCAGGTGTATATGTTTATGACTATTATTAAATCAGGACAAGGAACAGACATAAGGTGGATACTGGAATATATGGTTGGAGTGGGACAAAAAAAAAACATTCACGGCAGAAACATACCTCATATGTTTGAGGGCACCTTTGTGAGTGTATATATCATTTTATGTTATACAATAAAGTGTTGTTTTTAATACTGAACTTAGATCTTGGATGCGCTCCATCTATTCTGTGTTACAGAGTTATTTGTTTCACCCTACCTATGGAGTCTGCCTTTTTAATTGGATTTTAATAAAGTAACTTTATATTTTTTATATCGTTCTTGGATTCTTTTCACCTTTTGTATATTTTTTGGGACTATTTGGAATCACTATTTTTCTAATTTTAATCATAAAATACAGTAATACAAAAATAAAAAATAAAATTGAAAAAAACAAAAACGATTAAGTGCCTCCTCAAGGTTGAGCATAGCCGCAACTACATTGTCCCAGGCATCAAAAAATTGCTGGGTTGCAAGACTTGGACCAGTCTGTATTCCAGCATCTGCATCTATAAAAACAACAAATTAAATATGTTTTACAAAATCATTATCAATATACAAGTGTTAAAAGCTAACGTGATATTTTCTTACATTCTCTCCCAGCCACTTGTGCCATCACTGGAGAGACGGCAGGGGCAGGAGCCTCAACAATTGCTGGTGGAGCAGCCTGTCACAGATGAAGCACAAACACAAATCATCATTAGGATGAGGAATATGTGACAAGGCCTATATTATACACATACTTTTTGTTGACTGTTATGACCACATGATGAAAATCTCGTACAAAAACTTTTCTGTTCAAATAGACAATTTATTACGGTAACCAGCAGCATGAATTAAAGGGCCATAATACCCAAATGTTTAAACACTTTAAAGTGCTGCTGCATAGCTGTAAAAAGCTGACTAGAAAATATCACCTGGACATCTCTATGTAAAAAAGAAAGATATTTTACCTCAAAAGTTCCTCAGTAGCCACCTCCCATTGTAAAGGATTTCTAAGCAGCATTTTAGTGTGTCTGTCCTGGGACAGCTGAAAGGATGAGCCTCGTGAACTCTCATATTATTTCACCAATCAGGTAAAGGAAATTTACTATGAAATCTCATGAGAGTTAAGTCAAATCTCATGAGATCACAGTAAGAGTTCATGACCTCAGCACTGCTGATGCTGATTGGCTGCTGTTCATTTCTTCATTTTTTTTTATTTTTACCTGCAGCTGGGAGCAGGTGAAGTATAACTTTTTACACAGAACTTACTCTGCTGAGCTGAAGAAATTGTGAGGTAAAATATCTTCCTTTTTTACATAGAGATGCTCAGGTGATATTTTCCTGTCAGCTTTTTATAGTTATACTGCATCAGTTTCAAGTGATTTAGCACATGAGTATTATGTCCCTTTAACTTTTTTAAAACTCCCTTTGTAGTGTTAAAGACTGCAAACATTGTGTTAGAATTGAAAATTACCTTGGATATCATCAGGGACCTCTGATTGGCTCCCTGACTCCCGGAGAAGGCTCATTGAGAGTGGAGGTGAAGAGCAATGGCTCTGTGGTGTTGCCATGGATATTGGCCTAACGTACCAGGGAATCCTCCCTCTTTTACTGGACAAATCTGTGAACATATAAAGATGTATGTCAACATTAGATATATGTGCTATGTTATCTTCTGTGTAATGTATCTGCAGCTTTAATGTATGGAGCTTGTATTATTCTGCTGAAAATAACCAACTTTTTAAAATCATATATACATGCAGATATGCAGATAAATATATATTTTTGAGCTTTCAGGTTATGATTAAATTGAATCAAACATCATTTGTAGATTCAAATTGATTAATAAATTTGACTTCACAAACTATAAAATTGTAAGATATTTTTTGTTTATGTTCATGTGTTAATCATTTGGACATGAAGTGAAAGTGACAGCCATTATATGTGGACACTAACATTTTTGATAATGATTTTAATAATAATAATATAATAATAGATATATTTATTTGAAAACATTTTTTTCAAGAAAAATATCATTGCCAGAATGTTATGACAAAGTGTGGCCTAATGTCATCATCAATGTTTATCTTTAATAATAATTGCACATATACAAACTTTAAAAGTATAATACACAATGTATAAAATGGCACTTACAAGTTCGAATTAGTGACCTGATGCTCTTATAATATTGTTTCTGGTGTCGTTTTAGGTCACTAAAACGACGCAGACATTGTCTCTGCGTCCTTTTTATACCAGAGACCCCGTACATACAGCACATAATCTCCTATAGGATGTGGTCACTATCCTCCTAAACCACACACAAACTCATCCGATGCATTTGGGGAAATACTTGTCCATCCCATAGACAAGAATGACAATTTTCCAGCTGTAAACAGAGATGGACGCACCATTATAGCAAATATTATCAACTAAATTAATATCTGCGACACCAATGACACAAGTATAGAGCAATTTGATTGGTTATTGGGAGTAGAAAAAATATATTAAATTCAGATTGGCTGATTTCATTAATCACGTGATTAATCATTTTCCAATAAAAAGTGCTTGAAAATGTAATAGTTTGTGGGTTGTTAAGGAGTTAGGTTATTGCGTCAAATTTGTGAAGAAGTGTTGCGACAAAGTTGGAGATTTTTTTATGGCGTCTGCTAAGGAGAGTGGGAAGACCAAATCCGGTTGTAATGTTCAGTTTAATTTCTAGCAGAATGAGGTTCTTGTCAGAAAAGTTCTGCAACATTATGATTTTCTTTTTGGGAATAAAGCCCAAAAGTCATCTTTGTCGCGAAAAAATTAGATTTGGAAAAGCATAAGCAACAATGTTTCTGCCGAGGGAACATATCCTAAATAAGTGGAACATTGTCGCAAACTGTTCTCCCATATTAAGAGAATCCTGAAGTCCAAGTCGGCCAGGGTAAAAAGGTCAGCACCTACTACAGGTGGTGGCGCCGCTTATGTCGCAGAACTTTCATCATATGAAAATATGCTAATGGTGAAGTTGGGAGCTACTATGGCGCAGGGTCTGGATGAGGTAGGACACAATATCAACGAGTTGGCAGGTATTACACTTGTATTACTTGCGTTAATCATGGCGCAATTTTTTTATTATAAATAATGATTAGCCGGTTTTATTTTGTTACCTAAATATATTATGTAATGTATTTATTTCTCTTTTAAACCTATATGTTTTACAGCATCTTCTAGTGCTGCTGCCACACAGGCATTACCTACAGCACCTGCAACAGATTATCCTGACAGAGTCCAGTCACAGTTTTTCATCTGCACACACTGCCTGATATCATGTGCAGCACTCCTGAACCGGGTGTGGGCCAAACAACAGGTACGTCTGTTAATTAAATCTTTAGTTTAATAGAACTGCTATCATCCATATGATTTCAATTCGATTTTTAACATTCAAGTTTAATTTAATATACCTTTTTCATTTTAGTTAAAGTCACTTGTAGTATGGGATCACCTCCAACCTCTTCCATATCCTCCTCAGGTAACAACATCATGAAAACACCTGAATGTTCTAAATGTGCTCCCTTAATGGGACATTCAAAGACATAATATTTAAATTGTCTTACTCAAGAAAATCACAGTATTAAACAACACTGTTATATTACATTGGTTTGACAATCTGTGAAGCTTAAACTCTGCAAACATCCCCCTTATTTTAGATACATATATGTATTTGAAATGTTGTTTAAATAATAATAATATAACATTGTTGGTTATGCATAGCTGATTGATTAATGGTTAGTTAATGCTTTTATATACCTTTTTAAAACATACAAAATTGAGAGTTGTCTGTCATGCCAACATACATATACTGTAACAGAATATTTGGAGATTAGTGAGAGGAGCAAACAATATCAGGTGTGCCATATAGTTATTCTTGTGTTGTTGCATGTAAAGATTTAATCAGTCATTAGAAGAAATGCAAGTTTAAAAGAGAAAAGGGTGTGGTTTAGTTATGACCCCACATTGTCAAGTTGCCATTCCAACCAACCCCACGAAAAACACACTTCACACTTTACATGGTATTGGAAAGGCCACAGCTCCTTTATTAACATAACAAATAAACATAAATAAAAATAAATAACCTTAACTTCTTAACCAATCACAGTGCTTGTACCCTCTATTAACTCCATAAGCCCCGCCGCCCATCTCAGGGGAGGGTCTACCACCATTAAACCATCCCCCTGCTGCTCAAACAGGAAGTACAATCCACATTATTACAGGAGTAAGCCTCTACCAACCAGAGCAAGCACCCCGCCACCACTCACCATCCGATGAGAACCGCCACCCAGAGCAAAGGCCTTTTTGATCCCTTCCTTCAATGTGAAATTAAAGAGGTGTAAACGCACTTCGTTCAGATAAACCCCATCCCTCAAATAAAAACATTTAACCAATTCTCCCTCAAACTCCACATGTCTCAAACCCACACCCCAATTCGTCTTACATACCCACTCACAATTCTGTTAATCTTCCGTCTGGAAGCCTCTAACCTCCTCACATCCCAAGCTGACCTCAACACCAGCTGACTCGATTTCAGACCACACTATGACCAACCCCGGGAAGAGCTGCCTTAATCTATCCAGACCCCTCTTAATTTCGTACACTAAGTCCTTCTGGGACATGAATCCAAGATCATTCCCACCCACATGGACTACCAAGATCTGCAGAGGAGAAAACAATCTAGCATATTCCACCACTTTCCCAATCAACTGTCCCCACTTCATACCCCTCACTCCTAACCACTTTATCAGAACTTGATCCCTGGATAATCACAATTGAACTCCATCTTCCGTCACAGCAGCATCTTTCCTGGCCCAATAAACATATGAATGCCTGATCACCCAGCACCTCACCGGACCTGCCAAGACAAAATAAAGCTGTATAAGATGCCACCCCCTAACTACAAAACCATTCCCAGCCTGACATACCCCCGAAAACTCTCAGACCTCCCTCTCCAAATCCTCTTAATCACGACACATCCAGACCCAGCCCAGCAGCCTCAGTCACTGCTGAATGGGAACCAAACTCCAGACTCCCCATCCCTAATACCCCCAGCGCCTTCCTAACACTGATACAAATTGGAATCGGGACAAGACTGATCCATTCTCATGAATCAAGAATGGACCATTCCTCAAAGGGCAGAGACTGAGAAAGGCCCGAACAGCTGCCACAGGACAACATACAACCCCGGTTTCTCTCAAACATATCAAACATTCTTTCCCCACATGGTCAGCCTTGGACCTCCTCAACCACACCTCCACCATACCCTCCTTTAAAACAACTTCATCCATGCGGAGACCCCCTTCATCCTTCCTATTTCTACCCACTAACTCTGACACCCTGAACGCCCCCAAAAATGCCAAAACAAAAACCGTCTTAAATAACCCCTCCTCAAACCTAGAAAAACATAAACCCTTCAAACAACCCACCACCTTTTCTAACACTGCAAATGTCACTGGTCTCCTACCATCTTTCCGCCCCTTCCCACAACACAATCCTCGGATTCCCATCATAACCACAAACACCTTTGTCAAATAATGAGTCCCCAGCAACTGAAACATGAGTCCCCAGCAACTCAGAAGGTGACAGCCTTTCCTCCCCCCAACTCTTCACCCATGACAGAAAAAACCCCAACTGAACACTCTTGTCCCCAGCCAAATGCCTTCCTCCTTCCAGTTCACCCCATTTCCACCACACACAGGCGCATACCTTTTTTGTGCTAGGAGCCAGCTCCTTTGATCAGGCTAATCACCCCATACAACCCAAGCTCCACAGGTCCCTCAGGCAGGCCACCGTCTGCATCCAGCGCTACCATCCGAAACCATTCCCACTGAAAATGGGACAAAGAGTAAGCTATAACATTCAGTTTCCCTGGAACATGAACAGCCCTGAAAGACACATTGTTGTGCAAGCATTCTACCACCAACACTCTCAACAGTTTAACCACCATGGATGAATTAGCATTAAGCCTGTTAATAGCCAGGACCACCCCCAAGTTATCTAAATGAAAGGTGGCCCTCTTGTCCCTCAAAATGTGAGGCCACACCCAAAGAGCTAGAACCAGTGGAAAAAATTCCAAGAACGTGAGGTTACTCATCAAACCTGGATCTACCCAGCTCGAGGGCCATGCTTCCGCACACCACCTACCCTGCAGGTATGCCCCAAAGCCGTGGGTCCCTGAAGCATCTGTGAACATACACAAGCTCCTGGATAATCAACCTACCGTTGAACCCTTCAAGGAACGTTAGCCAAATCCTCAGATCTTCCTTCAGTTCTTTAGTCAACCTGATATGATGCCATGGATCCGACACTCCCCCACAATAATAGCCGGCGGCAGAAAAACCTGCTGATCGGGATAATCCAAAAGGCAAAATTGAGCTTAACCAGCAAGGATTGAAGCTGTCACAAAGTGACCTTCTTCACACCCAATGCATCCCCCAACAACGCCCCAAGGTCCCATAGCTTGTCCTCCGGGAGCCTGCATTCCATTCTTATGGTATCCAGCTGTATACCCAGGAAACTCAATGAAGTCACTGGACCCTCCGACTTGTCTGCTGCGACCGGGATAACAAAATCCCGAGCTACTTCCCCGAATACATCCACCAAATGCTTGCAAACCCCGGATCCGGCCGCACCAACTAAGAGGAAGTCATCCAAGTAGTGCACTACAGATGACTTACCTGCTTTCTGTCTTACAACCCAGTCCAAAAATGAGCTAAACCTCTCAAAGTACGAACAGGAGATAGAGCAGCCCATGGGCAGGCACAGGTCAACAAATAACAACCCATCAAAGAAACAGCCCAGCAAATGATGGCACCTTGGGTGGACTGGTAAGAGCCATAAAGCCGATTCCACATCCACTTTGGCAAGCAAAGCCCCTGGACCCTCCACCCGCACCAGAGCCACAGCCTTGTCAAAAGAAGCATGTTTTACCAACCAAATCCGGATCAATCCTATTGATCACCAACAACTCCTTAGGGTGCGAGAGGTGATGGATCTACCGGAATTGTCCTGCCCCCTTCTTAGGCACAACTCCCAGCTGAGAAATCCACAGCCCCACCATTGGCAGACCCTCAAAAGGCTGCGCCATTCTCCCCAACAAAACCTCATTGTATAATTCTCCCGTACCACCAATGGAAACTCCCTGGCCAATTTCAAATTTCCCCCAAAACCCCCAACTTCTTGTTCTTTAAACGGGATAACAAAACCTGAACTGAAACCAGTTAACAATAATTCTGCATCTGCGCGTGCCCCACCTACTGGCGTATTCCCTTAGCCATGGTACCATCCTTTCTACCTTCCCCCGGGGTCCGCTCTTACATTACCCACTTCTCCTGGCTTAACCCCTTGCCGGACTTTTTTTAAAGATTTTGCGAAGGAATGAATTCCTCCCCAACCTGAGTACTCGTGCTTGTACGTGAATGATGTGCCAAATCGGCACTGTTCCTCATTGAATTGAAAGCAAAGGCCTTTGCAGATAACTGTTGACATACTCCCACTAACTCCCTCGCTTACAGGTCCCTGACCCACCATCTGAAAGGACTGAACCCCCAAAGAGGAGTCACAGGCCCTTAGTTATCAAGCCGTCAACCTCAAATATGCTGGAATTCCACAGCGTATTTGAGGCGAGGCTGATTCACCTAAGTTATCAAGCCCTACAGACCAGCAAAAGTAGAATCTGGTGACGTAAGCATCGATCCGCCGGACTCACTACAACACAGATCGATTCTTACGTTACTCCAGATGTTCCGAACGCAAGTTTGGCACAATCTGACTACTTTTGGGAGTTATCAAAATCCCAGCAGGTACGCTCGACACTTTTACGGCCCAGCGCACCTGGTTTTCAATCCGCCGCCCTGGAGGTGGCGGAACCCATAGGAATCAATGGGAGTCAGACCATAGCGAAAGTTCAAGTTCGCTGCTGCCTGACATCCCATTCATTCCTATGGGAAGTGTGTACACCTAACACCCTAACATGTACCCCGAGTCTAAGTACCCCTAATCTGCCCCCCCTACACCGCCGCCACCTATATTAAACATTTTAACCCCTAAACCGCCGCTCCCGGACCCCGTCGCAACTCTAAGAAATCTGTTAACCCCTAAACCGCAGCTCCTGGCCCCCGCCACCACCTACATAATACCTATTAACCCCCCTATACCGCCGCCACCCCTAATAAATGTATTAACCCCTATCCTGCCGCTCCCAGACCCCGCCGCAATGAAATAAATAGTTTAACCCTTAAACCGCCGCTCCCGGACCCCGCCGCCACCTATATTAAACTTATTAACCCCTAATCTGCCCCCCCTACACCGTCGCCACCTATAATATTTTTATTAACCCCTATCCTGCCCCCCAAATACCGCCACAACCTATAAACAAATTATTAACCCCTAAAGCTAAGTCTAACCCTAAACCTAACACCCCTCTAAATTAAATCTAATTTAAATCTAACGAAATAAATTAACTCTTATTAACTAAATTATTCCTATTTAAAGCTAAATACTTACCTGTAAAATAAACCCTAAACTAGCTACAATATAACTAATAGTTACATTGTAGCTATTTTAGGATTTATTTTTATTTTACAGGCAACTTTCAATTTATTTTAACTAGGTAGAATAGCTATTAAATAGCTATTAACTATTTAATAGCTACCTAGCTAAAATAAAGAGAAATTTACCTGTAAAATAAAAACTAACCTAAGTTACAATTACACCTAACACTACACTATCATTAAATAAATGAATCCTATTTAAAACTAAATACTTACCTGTAAAATAAACCCTAAGATAGCTACAATGTAATTAATAATTACATTGTAGCTATTTTAGGGTTTATATTTATTTTACAGGTAACTTTGTATTTATTTTAACTAGGTACAATAGCTATTAAATAGTTAATAACTATTTAATAACTACCTAGCTAAAAGAAATACAAAATTCCCAGTAAAATAAATCCTAACCTAAGTTACAATTAAACCTAACACTACACTATCATTAAATAAATTAAATAAATTAAATACAAATACCTACAAATAAATACACTAACTAAAGTACAAAAAATAAAAAAAGAACTAAGTTACAAAAAATAAAAAAATAATTTACAAACATTATAAAAATATTACAACAATTTTAAGCTAATTACACCTACGCTAAGCCCCCTAATAAAATAACAAAGCCCCCCAAAATAAAAAAAATCCCTACCCTATTCTACATTTAAAAGATACCAGCTCTATTACCTTACCAGCCCTTAAAAGGGCCTTTTGCGGGGCATGCCCCAAAGAAAACAACTCTTTTGCCTGTAAAATAAAAATACACCCCCCCAACATTAAAACCCACCACCCACACACCCCTACTCTAACCCAAAACCCCCTTAAAAAAACCTAACACTACCCCCCTGAAGATCTTCCTACCTTGAGTCGTCTTCACTCAGCCGAGCCAAATTCTTCATCCAATCCGGGCGATGTCTTCATCCAAGCGGGGGCTGAAGAGGTCCATCATCCGGCTGAACTCTTCATCCAAGCGGGGGCTGAAGAGGTCCATCATCCGACTGAAGTCTTCATCCAAGCAGGGGCTGAAGAGGTCTTCCATCCGGCTGAAGTCTTCTATCAAGCGGCATCTTCAATCTTCTTTCTTTCGGCTCCATCTTCATCCCGCCGACGCGGAACATCCTTCCTCCACGACAAACTCCTGATGAATGAAGGTTCCTTTAAATGACGTCATCCAAGATGGCGTCCCTAGAAATCCGATTGGCTGATAGGATTCTATCAGCCAATCGGCATTAAGGTAGGAATAATCTGATTGGCTGATGGAATCCGCCAATCAGATTCAAGTTCAATCAGATTGGCTGATCCAATCAGCCAATCAGATTGAGCTCGCATTCTATTGGCTGTTCCGATCAGCCAATAGAATGCGAGCTCAATCTGATTGGCTGATTAGATCAGCCAATCGGATTGAACTTGAATCTGATTATCTGATTCCATCAGCCAATCAGATTATTCCTACCTTAATTCCAATTGGCTGATAGAATCTTATCAGCCAATCGGAATTCGAGGGACGCCATCTTGGATGACGTCATTTAAAGGAACCTTCATTCATCGGGAGTTCGTCGTGGAGGAAGGATGTTCTGCGTCGTCAGGATGAAGATGGAGCCGGAAGAAAGAAGATTGAAGATGCCGCTTGATAGAAGACTTCAGCCGGATGGAAGACCTCTTCAGCCCCCGCTTGGATGAAGACTTCTGCTGGATGATGGAGCTCTTCAGCCCCCGCTTGGATGAAGACTTCAGCCGGATGATGGACCTCTTCAGCCCCCGCTTGGATGAAGACTTCAGCCGGATGATGGACCTCTTCAGCGCCATGCTTGGATGAAGAATTCGGCTCGGCTGAGTGAAGACGACTCAAGGTAGGAAGATCTTCAGGGGGGTAGTGTTAGGTTTTTTAAGGGGGGTTTGGGTTAGAGTAGGGGTGTGTGGGTGGTGGGTTTTAATGTTGGGGGGGGGGTTGTATTTTTATTTTACAGGCAAAAGAGCTGTTTTCTTTGGGGCATGGCCTGCAAGAGGCCCTTTTATTTTGGGGGGCTTTGTTATTTTATTAGGGGGCTTAGAGTAGGTGTAATTAGCTTAAAATTGTTATAATATTTTTTATAATGTTTGTAAATTATTTTTTTATTTTTTGTAACTTAGTTCTTTTTTTATTTATTGTACTTTAGTTAGTGTATTTATTTGTAGGTATTTGTATTTAATTTATTATTTTTATTTAATGATAGTGTAGTGTTAGGTTTAATTGTAACTTAGGTTAGGATTTATTTTACTGGTAATTTTGTATTTATTTTAGCTAGGTAGTTATTAAATAGTTAATAACTATTTAATAGCTATTGTACCTAGTTCAAATAAATACAAATTTACCTGTAAAATAAATATAAACCCTAAAATAGCTACAATGTAATTATTAATTACATTGTAGCTATCTTACGGCTAGATTTGGATTTTTGTCGGTAACGACCCGAAAAGCTAACGCCAGCTTTTTTCTGGCCGCACCATAAAAATAACTCTGGTATTGAGAGTCCACATAAAGGCTGCGTTAGGCTCCAAAAAAGGAGCGTAGAGCATATTTAACGCAGCTTCAACTCTCGATACCAGAGTTGCTTACGCAAGCGGCCAGCCTCAAAAACGTGCTCGTGCACGATTCCCCCATATTAAACAATGGGGCTGTTTGAGCTGAAAAAAAACCTAACACCTGCAAAAAATCCGCGTTCAGCTCCTAACGCAGCCCCATTGTTTGCTATGCGGAAACACTTCCTACGTCTGCACCTAACACTCTAACATGTACCCCGAGTCTAAACACCCCTAACCTTACACTTATTAACCTCTAATCTGCCGCCCCCGCTATCGCTGACCCCTGCATATTATTATTAACCCCTAATCTGCCGCTCCGTAAACCGCCGCTACTTACATTATCCCTATGTACCCCTAATCTGCTGCCCTAACATTGCCGACCCCTATATTATATTTATTAACCCCTAATCTGCCCCCCACAACGTCGCCTCCACCTACCTACTCTTATTAACCCCTAATCTGCCGAGCGGACCTGAGCGCTACTATAATAAAGTTATTAACCCCTAATCCGCCTCACTAACCCTATAATAAATAGTATTAACCCCTAATCTGCCCTCCCTAACATCGCCGACACCTAATTTCAATTATTAACCCCTAATCTGCTGACTGGAGCTCACCGCTATTCTAATAAATGTATTAACCCCTAAAGCTAAGTCTAACCCTAACACTAACACCCCCCTAAGTTAAATATAATTTACATCTAACAAAATTAATTATCTCTTATTAAATAAATTATTCCTATTTAAAGCTAAATACTTACCTGTAAAATAAATCCTAATATAGCTACAATATAAATTATAATTACATTGTAGCTATTTTAGGATTAATATTTATTTTACAGGCAACTTTGTAATTATTTTAACCATGTACAATAGCTATTAAATAGTTAAGAACTATTTAATAGTTACCTAGTTAAAATAATTACAAAATTACCTGTAAAATAAATCCTAACCTAAGTTAGAATTAAACCTAACACTATACTATCATTAAAT
Source organism: Bombina bombina (assembly GCF_027579735.1). Taxonomy (NCBI): domain Eukaryota; kingdom Metazoa; phylum Chordata; class Amphibia; order Anura; family Bombinatoridae; genus Bombina; species Bombina bombina. The sequence goes on from NC_069504.1 coordinate 961,830,116, forward strand.
TAATTAAATAAAATACCTACAATTACCTACAATTAAACCTAACACTACACTATCAATAAATAAATTAAATACAATTCCTACAAATAACTACAATGAAATAAACTAACTAAAGTACAAAAAATAAAAAAGAACTAAGTTACAAAAAATAAAAAAATATTTACAAACATAAGAAAAATATTACAACAATTTTAAACTAATTACACCTACTCTAAGCCCCCTAATAAAATAACAAAGACCCCCAAAATAAAATATGCCCTACCCTATTCTAAATTACTAAAGTTCAAAGCTCTTTTACCTTACCAGCCCTGAACAGGGCCCTTTGCGGTGCATGCCCCAAGAAGTTCAGCTCTTTTGCCTGTAAAAAAAAACATACAATACCCCCCCCAACATTACAACCCACCACCCACATACCCCTAATCTAACCCAAACCCCCCTTAAATAAACCTAACACTAAGCCCCTGAAGATCATCCTACCTTGTCTTCACCTCACCAGGTATCACTGATCCGTCCTGGCTCCAAAATCTTCATCCAACCCAAGCAAGGGCTGGCGATCCATCATCCGGTGGCTGAAGAGGTCCAGAAGAGGCTCCAAAGTCTTCATCCTATCCGGGAAGAAGAGGCGATCCGGACCGGCAACCATCTTGATCCAAGCGGCATCTTCTATCTTTATCCGATGACGACCGGCTCCATCCTGAAGACCTCCACCGCGGACCCATCTTCTTCTGGCGACATCCAACTGAAGAATGACGGTTCCTTTAAGGGACGTCATCCAAGATGGCGTCCCTCGAATTCCGATTGGCTGATAGGATTCTATCAGCCAATCGGAATTAAGGTAGGAATATTCTGATTGGCTGATGGAATCAGCCAATCAGAATCAAGTTCAATCCGATTGGTTGATCCAATCAGCCAATCAGATTGAGCTTGCATTCTATTGGCTGTTCCGATCAGCCAATAGAATGCGAGCTCAATCTGATTGGATGATTGGATCAGCCAATCGGATTGAACTTGATTCTGATTGGCTGATTCCATCAGCCAATCAGAAAATTCCTACCTTAATTCCGATTGGCTGATAGAATCCTATCAGCCAATCGGAATTCGAGGGACGCCATCTTGGATGACGTCCCTTAAAGGAACCGTCATTCTTCAGTTGGACGTCGCTGGAAGAAGATGGGTCCGCGGTGGAGGTCTTCAGGATGGAGCCGGTCGTCATCGAATGAAGATAGAAGATGCCGCTTGGATCAAGATGGTTGCCGGTCCGGATCGCCTCTTCTTCCCGGATAGGATGAAGACTTTGGAGCCTCTTCTGGACCTCTTCAGCCACTGGATGATTCATCGCCAGCCCCCGCTTGGGTTGGATGAAGATTTTGGAGCCAGGACGAATCGGTGATACCTGGTGAGGTGAAGACAAGGTAGGATGATCTTCAGGGGCTTAGTGTTAGGTTTATTTAAGGGGGTTTGGGTTAGATTAGGGGTATGTGGGTGGTGGGTTGTAATGTTGGGGGGGGTATTGTATGTTTTTTTTACAGGCAAAAGAGCTGAACTTCTTGGGGCATGCCCCGCAAAGGGCCCTGTTCAGGGCTGGTAAGGTAAAAGAGCTTTGAACTTTAGTAATTTTGAATAGGGTAGGGCATTTTTTATTTTGGGGGTCTTTGTTATTTTATTAGGGGGCTTAGAGTAGGTGTAATTAGTTTAAAATTGTTGTAATATTTTTCTTATGTTTGTAAATATTTTTTTATTTTTTGTAACAGTTCTTTTTTATTTTTTGTACTTTAGTTAGTTTATTTCATTGTCGTTATTTGTAGATATTGTATTTAATTAATGTATTGATAGTGTAGTGTTAGGTTTAATTGTAGGTAATTATAGGTATTTTATTTAATTAATTTAATGATAGTATAGTGTTAGGTTTAATTGTAACTTAGGTTAGGATTTATTTTACAGGTAATTTTGTAATTATTTTAACTAGGTAGCTATTAAATAGTTCTTAACTATTTAATAGCTATTGTACCTGGTTAAAATAATTACAAGGTTGCCTGTAAAATAAATATTAATCCTAAAATAGCTACAATGTAATTATAATTTATATTGTAGCTATATTAGGATTTATTTTACAGGTAAGTACTTAGCTTTAAATAGGAATAATTTATTTAATAAGAGTTAATTTATTTCGTTATATTAAAATTATATTTAATTTAGGGGGGTGTTAGTGTTAGGGTTAGACTTAGCTTTAGGGGTTAATACATTTATTAGAATAGCGGTGAGCTCCGGTCGGCAGATTAGGGGTTAATAATGGAAGTTAGGTGTCGGCGATGTTAGGGAGGGCAGATTAGGGGTTAATCATATTTATTATAGGGTTAGTGAGGCGGATTAGGGGTTAATAACTTTATTATAGTAGCGGTGCGGTCCGCTCGGCAGATTAGGGGTTAATAAGTGTAGGCAGGTGGAGGCGACGTTGAGGGGGGCAGATTAGGGGTTAATAAATATAATATAGGGGTCGGCGATGTTAGAGGCAGCAGATTAGGGGTACATAGCTATAATGTAGGTGGCGGCACTTTGCGGTCGGCAGATTAGGGGTTCATTATTGTAGGTAGCTGGCGGCGACGTTGTGGGGGGCAGATTAGGGGTTAATAAATATAATACAGGGGTTTGCGGTGTTAGGGGCAGCAGATTAGGGGTACATAAGTATAACGTAGGTGGCGGTCGGCAGATTAGGGGTTAAAAAAAAATTTCATCGGGGGGGCGGAGCTAACTCCTGAACTGAGCGGTCGCACTCTTAGTGAGCTCCGCTGGAAATTTTGATTAAAAGTAAATTTTTGGGTAAAATTCACTCTGGTAACCGGCTTATCCTACTCCTGAAGCACCCAAACCCCTCCTAGCACCTTTCCAGAGGGGAGCTCCAGCTCAATCCGGCTGATTAAAGTTTTTCTTTGGCCCTGGTTTGCGGCACTACAAGGGGCCTGGACATTTGCCTGCAACACCGCTACTTGTCCCTAGAACGAGAAGGCTAAGCTTACCTCCTATCAACACCGGTGACTCCGGAGGTTCGGGGCTCCGCTCCGGAGCCGTCCCGGTTGCAGCTGCGTGGGCTCCACCTGTGAACCGGAGCTCAGTATAGGACACCCCTGTGACCGATATTCGATATCGGAAGAAGCCTCTTTTAGTACCCTCGGTGCCAACATCATACCCTGTCAGGAAATCTATTGCCGGGCACCCGGTACTTACCTGCCTACATTCCCCTTGAAGTTTCCTGGAGCGGCGCGAACAACCGCCATCTTGCCTGGTGCAGGGATAGAGGAGCAGTAGCGCAGCTTGTCAGAGCGAGACTCGGGACTATTTCTTCTACCCAGCTCTACTTACGGGTGTCACGGTAAGCAAGACATCTCTTCTCCCGATCAGCACAAGCCTCATCCGAGCTCCGGAGCTGAGATCACCTTTTCCCCACTGCTCCTGGATCCGGGCCTGGCTGCCTTTCTGCAGTAGGTGTGAAGAGGCACTCACTACCACTGTTCTTCTACTCTCTCCCAACTACCCCGAGTGACCGGCTTTCTGATAGACTCTTTGGGACACCGGTAAGCCTGTACTTTCCCACATTCTATAATCCCTGGGCCTGAGCAGAGGGGGGTTAGAACTGTTCCCCCCCACCACCACCACAATCTGCCCCTCAGGGTCACTTTTACATATAAGGGTCACTCAGAGTATTCAAAACCCTTTCCAGTTGAGGCCCTTCTCCTGCATATTTTAACCCCCTGGGTCCCTGCACACCTACATGGGCATATCATTTATATACTCTACGGAATTCTTCCTGTTATGGGAGGCAGATTCATTTAATTCACCTTGCCTTCTCTGTGAACTGCCTTTCCTGTGATATTCTCCCTACAGGGAACAGTTTATGCTACTGCCTTATCTCCAAGACTGTACTGTTGATTACAGCCTTCCTTCAAATTGAAAAATTTAGGCCCAAGAGCTGCTGCAATCTATCTGTGACTACCTCTTAACTTGCAGCACTATAATCCTTTGGACTATACATATGCCTATATTTTTTCTACTCTGGGGACTGCCCTTATGGACGTGTCTGAGCTGTGCTACCATTGGCACCTTGGAGCTCTGTTTATGGGTTACAGTGCTTAGACTGCTGTGATATAGGGGCTGCTGCGTCAGCTAATTTGTTCTTGGGCCCTCATACCCAAGTGTAGTATCATTATTTTTTCTAACCTAATATTTTTCTTTACAGGCTCCTAACATTAAGATTTGTACTGTCACCTCATATCTTACATTTGCTTATTGCACAGATACCTTACCATCACACGCACACACAGATTAGTGAACCCACCTAACAAATAAGTTTTAGGCCTCAAATAGCTACAAGCACATTCTCGCACTTATTCCCTTTAACTCCAGCCCCTGAGATTACAATTGATACGGAATTAGATCTGCAGAAAGAGTTTAAGACTAACCTTCCTCAAATATCTCAAGCATAGCAGCGTTGAATAGCATAACACCCTCATTCTTTGCAAACCTGTGTCCACAAATTTAATATCACCCAGAAACGTATTTATCTTTATGCTGCAGCAACCACAGCCCTCCATTGTTGGGTAAATGTATTGAACTCTGCAGTTGTCAGTAACCCAGGGACAGGTTTTCCTGAATAGATCTCCTAATATACAGCTGCTCATACCAGCATAATAAGGGTGGACATTTTGCTGCTTATTTTTGCTTTGCATAAAACTTTCACACAGAACTATTGCTGTAGCTCATACCTAAAACTATTTCAAACAAAAATAGAAGGATAGGGAACCTGCAGAGCAGAATCCCCAGAAGAACACCATCTACACCTACACTCCTGAATTAACAACTTAAGGACTTAATAGCAGGGTATCTTATCCACCCCTACTCAGTATTCCGCTGAGTTACACTGTCTGTTAATTCTCTCTGGCACCTCTCCCTTTCCGGTCCAGCCAGTCTGGGCTGGTCACTTCCCTTCTCCTTTTTCCCTTCTACATAGTCGTATCCCATCACTCCCCGGGGTGCCAGTGACTCACTTACTTGAATTTGTATGTTGGGACCGAAAGGTTCAATTTCTACCTATTATGTGATGCTGTAACAAAATGTCATAAATATAGAAGGTGTTATTGACCCCTGCTCCGCAGTCTAGCAATACATATCAGATCTAGTAAACTTTACTATACGGTGCTTTATACTTTTCAGATTGTTTTAAGAGTGCTCTATAATAGAAGGTTGGTGTTAATTTTTAACTTACAGATATACCTAACAGTCTTAACACAATGCCCCATGGGCCCAGACGACAGGGGAAACCCTCCACTAACACTCAGAAGACTGTTTATGATCATTTTACTCAATCAGGAAAGGAATCTAACCCTGTCACCAACGAGGAGATGAGCGACCCTGAGTCGATCGATGCTGAATCTCATTCCAGTGTGCGCTCAGAAGCACCATCACATCACTACATTACTAAGGCTACCCTACAACATATGTTGGCCAGTCAAACACGCTCTATCACCCAGGAAATTCAACGGTCCTCTGCGGAACTGAAAAAGGAAATTTCAGAGATTGGAGAAAGGGTTGAAGCACTTGAGCGGAAACAGGATGATCTAGCAGTAGATCAATCAAACCTGCTCACTTACTCTGAAACCCTAGCAGATCAGATGACTCAACTTGAATTTAAAATGGCAGACATTGAAGACAGATCTCGCAGAAATAATATCCGGTTTCGGGGCATCCCAGAAACTGTAGAGAATACCCATCTCCAACCCTACCTAAAGGAGCTGTTTACAGTACTCGTGGGCACCCCAGATGGACACACTGATACAATGGAAAGAGCCCATAGAGCTTTAAGATCACGACTTGCTCCCGCCGACAAACCAAGAGATGTAATTGTCTGCTTTCACAGCTACATATAGAAAGACAAACTTATGCAAGCAGCCTTCAAAAGACCGCCTATGCCAGAAAAATTCAAAGATGTTCAACTCCTGCCTGACCTTTCAACTCATACACTACAGTATCGTAAAACCTTTCAACAAATTACTCTGACACTCAGGAAGACTAATATTAAGTACAGGTGGGGTCATCCTACAAACCTAGTGGTCACCAGAAATAACCAGAGCCACACAATCAACTCCATACCTCAAGGTATGGCTCTCTTGGCCACATGGGGCCTACACCAGGAACAACCTCCACCATTACAGCCAACCTACCCAAAGATGAGAGCTTCGGCTCCCGAATGGTCTATTAGAGAGCAAAGAGCTAAGAAACCTAAAACTAACCCACCGTAAAAACACGTCTGGTAGCCTTTAACGGAATTTACCTAGACTTCATTTAACCTGGAAGTTTGACCTGTCTCCAACAGATCATAACTGAGATTGAGTTAAAGTTTAAAAAGTTTACTATTAGATAGTACAATTAAGTTATGTGTTTGATTGTTATTTTAATGTTGTTGTCTTAATTTAAGAATTGCGCATATGTAATAGCAAGTTAATTAATAATGATTACTGCGGAGCAGGGTCCATCCCAAAGACCCCTGTTTCTGTTTGCTTCTCTCCCCCCCACAGGCAGCCCACACTAGGGCTCCACCATAGCGAACTATTTTCGCTAACTTTCCCTCACTCTATCTGTTGTCTATTCCCCTCCCCCTACCCTCCCCACCTACACTAACTCTTATTATTAAAAGACCTGATCTACTCCCCATACCTCCCTATGCCCCCCCTCAAAATACTAACCCATAATGTAAGAGGCCTAAACTCCCCACATAAGCGTAGCCTTTTAGCTAGATCACTCAAATTCCATAACCCTGACGTAGCATTCCTTCAGGAGACACATTGGTCATTAGACAACCCTCCTTACACAATATCTAAAGATTACACTGTCCTCGAATACACCTCTTTTTCAAAAAAAGCCAGAGGCACGGCAATTTTAATCCACAAAAGAATAGCCTATGAACCAATCCAAGTTCTAAAAGACCCGCAATCTAGATTTCTCATTCTAACATGTAAGCTAGACCATACTGATCACACCTTAGTCTCTATCTATCTACCTAACTCACATCAGCCTAGATACCTCAAACGGATCCTACACACAGTTGACCGGATAAAAATAGGCAGAGTCTTACTAGCGGGGGACTTCAACATGACCTGGGACCCAGCACTAGACAGAAAAAGAACTGCCCAGACAAAACATGCCACCCCTCCTGCTCAACTCTCCCAAAAGTTCAGACAAATTATTACCAACTTCTGCTACTTCGATGTATGGCGTTCACTTCATGCTAGGGATAGAGACTACACTCACTTCTCATTCCCTCATAAAACATACTCCAGACTCGACTATGTTTTTTGCTCAGCAGAAACCCTTGACCAAGTCAAACATTCTAACATCTCCCTATGCCCATGGTCTGACCATGACCTAGTTTCAGTAACTCTCCGCTCAACGGAACGACATAATGTGAGGCCTTCATGGCGCCTTCCACATGACATCCTACAGGATGCTGCATTCAAGGAAACCTTGAGAAAAGACATAACCTTCTACTGCCAAACTAATGATAATAATCAGGTCAGAGACGACACACTATGGGGTGCGGCAAAGGCCACCTTTAGAGGTCTCATAATTAAAAAACAAGCTCATCTTAAAAAGCTATCTGGCCTACCCCTTTCTAAATCTCATATTGAATTGCGTCGACTAGAACTCCTAAATAGAAGTACACCCTCAGATGAAACCACAGCTCAAATTATACAGATTAAAAACCATATTAACCAACTAGAGCTAAAACGCACCCAAGCTAACTTATTTAAACTGAAACAGATTACTTACCATAAGAGTAACAAAGCAGATACACTACTAGCAAATAAACTTAAAAACAGGGCGAGTACCTCAAGAATTCACCAGATCCAATTTGAGAACCAGACATACCGCAAACCCTTAGACATTGGTACTTGTTTTGAGAAATTCTACTCAAACCTATACAATTTAGAAAAAAATGTAAGTGACAAACTAACTCCTGTCGATAAGATTTGCTCCTTCCTTCGCAGCTTAAATCTCCCCTCATTGTCGCCTGACGACCAAGAAACACTCTCATCCCCCTTCACCTCTAAGGAAATCAAACACGTAATAACGCATCTAAAACCTTTCAAAACTCCGGGCCCAGATGGCTACTCAGCAGCCTTCTACAAAACATACACAAACGAGCTAACCCCACTACTCTTAAGATTTTTTAACCACGCTAGAGAACAGGGTAGGTTTAGTCAGGAATTCTTGGAAGCAACGGTGATTACTATTCCTAAGCCCCAAAAAGGCCCATCTTTATGTTCCAATTACAGGCCAATCTCCCTGATTAATTTAGATATTAAAATTTATGCTAAATTATTTGCTACACGCATCTCTAAATTACTCCCGAAACTCATAAACTTAGACCAAGTAGGATTTATCCCTCATCGCGAGGGACCAGACAATACTAGACGTCTCTTAAACATCTGCACTGAATCCACCAGACTAAATAGGCCATTCTCTGTAATCTCATTAGATGCAGAGAAGGCTTTTGACCGCGTTAGATGGTCCTACCTATGGGAAGCCCTTAAAATTTTTGGTTTCCCAGATCAAATCATCAAAGCGATTCAGGCTCTTTACTCCACTCCCACAGCAGTAGTTAGAGGCCTAGGCTTCGCCTCACCCCCCTTCCCAATATCTAATGGCACCAGACAAGGGTGTCCACTCTCACCTCTTCTTTTTGCCCTGGCAATCGAGCCATTAGCAGAACAAATCAGACAAGATAAAAAAATTGATGGCATCCGCCTACATGGCACTATTCACAAAATTGCACTCTTTGCTGACGACATCACAATATTCTCATCAGACCCCCTATCCTCATTCCCGAGACTGATAGAAATCTTAGACTCCTTTGGAGACATGTCACTCTAAAAATTAAACCTAGATAAAACAGAAATCTTTACCTGGGGAATTCCACAGAACACAGTTGACACCCTCAGGGTCCAATATAGAGTACACTGCGTTAATAACTTCATCTCCCATTTAGGTGTTAAGATATCGAACAATATCCCTCAGATGATCAAAGACAACTATCTGCCCCTTTTAGCCGAACTGCGTACCCTGAAAGACAAATGGGACTACACTTACATCTCATGGATAGGTAGGTTAACAGCCCTTAAGATGTCTCTTCTACCTAAAATTACTTATTTATTTAGATGTCTACCTCTCCGTATCCCGGGATATCTCCTTCACCAATTTCAGAGTGAATTTACAAAATATATATGGCAACACAAACCCCCCAGAGTGGCGCATAAAATTCTTCAAAGCCCCCTTAGTAGAGGAGGTATAGCCTCCCCATCAATAACTAGGTATTACGAAGGAGCCATGCTCACTCACATCTCGCAATGGGGTGCGAAAGACTCCCCTAGTAAATGGAAAACCATAGAACAAGCCTCCCTCCCAAACCACATATTTTTACCCGACTTAATTTGGATTCCTGCCCACCTAAGACGTACCACAGACATTAGCAACAACATAATACGAGAATGCCTCGCCGTGTGGGATAAGCTAAGACACTATCCACACATCGCCCCACATCCCTCACCTATTACTCCCTTGACGGGTCTCCTACGAGGCTTACCTGACTCTCATCCTTATGGCTGGACAAGAATTGGAATACAAACAGTAGCTGACATTTGGGTTACTTCACCAACCCCGCGCTTCATGACACTCTCAGAAATAAAGGCTGGCTCCAACTTACCCAGGTACATGACATATGAATACACAAGACTAAAGAGCTTTCTTATTAGTTGGGGATTTCAACCTGAGTTGCGCCGACCCCGTACACTCTGGGAAACGACTTGGCAACAAGGTAACAAACTACACAGACCATTATCAATGCATTACACCTTAATAGGAAACACAGACCCTGAGAATAAACTTCCTCACTTACTCACATGGGAATCAGTCCTGAACCTGACTCTGCCCCCACAAGTATGGCAACATGTAATTTCCCTCACTAAAAAAGCACTACACTGTGTCACACTCTTCGAAACCTATTACAAACTCTTAATGAACTGGTACCTTACCCCTGCGAGACTTAACAAAATGTTTGTCTCTGCCTCTCAACTATGCTGGCGTAATTGCGGCAAAAAAGGAGACTCTCTACACATATGGTGGGAATGCCCCAAGTTAAAACCCTTATGGAGTACCTGCTTCCGTACGCTAGGGAGATTAGGCATAACGCTTCCTATAACTCCTTCTAATGCCCTCTTACACATAGGCATTACTAAATTACCCAAACACCAAGCATACCTAGCAATCTATTTGCTAACAGCTACTAAAGCGACAATAGCCAAGGCATGGAAAACCGAGACGCCTCCAAAATGGTCATACATCCTAAACTATATGGCATACATCTACAATATGGAGAAACCTATCTTTTACTCTCTAAATAATTCAGACCTATTTGAACTAGTGTGGGCAGACTGGCAATCTAACCACACCATTACTTGGGCCCCGGCCCCGAACACTAGAGTAAACACACACTAGGCAACCCTCTCCATGTACCCTCCGCATATGAACTAAATCTCTGCCTCTGACAACAATTCTTCCTTCCCTCTCTCCCCAGTCCCTCCCCCCACCCCAGCTAACCCACCTCATCTGACTTGAGCTATATTTCGTTCATTTTTTCATTTTATGAACACATTCTAATCTGACATATTCTTAGTGTTCCAATTTTTCTGTTCATACTTTCTGTAGGAGCCTGCGTGCTCCAAATCATTTACTATGTTATTGTTGTAATTGAGAAATCTTTACCAATAAAAATTTGAAACTTAAAAAAAAAAAAAAAAAAAAAAAATTTAATCGAGTGGCGGCGATGTGGGGGGGCCTCGGTTTAGGGGTACATAGGTAGTTTATGGGTGTTAGTGTACTTTAGAGTACAGTAGTTAAGAGCTTTATGAACCGGCGTTAGCCCAAAAAGCTCTTAACTACTGACTTTTTTCTGCGGCTGGAGTTTTGTCGTTAGATTTCTAACACTCACTTCAGACACGACTCTAAATACCGGAGTTAGAAAGATCCCATTGAAAAGATAGGATACGCAATTGACGTAAGGGGATCTGCGGTATGGAAAAGTCGCGGCTGAAAAGTGAGCGTTAGACCCTTTTTTGAGTGACTCCAAATACCGGAGTTAGCCTAAAACCAGCGTTAGGAGCCTCTAACGCTGGTTTTCACGGCTAACGCCAAACTCCAAATCTAGCCGTTAGGGTTTATTTTACAGGTAAGTATTTAGTTTTAAATAGGATTAATTTATTTAAGTATAGTGTAGTGTTAGGTGTAATTGTAACTTAGGTTAGTTTTTATTTTATAGGTAAATTTCTCTTTATTTTAGCTAGGTAGCTATTAAATAGTTATTCTACCTAGTTAAAATAAATTGAAAGTTGCCTGTAAAATAAAAATAAATCCTGAGATAGCTACAATATAATTATTATTTATATTGTAGCTATATTAGGGTTTATTTTAAAGGTAAGTATTTAGTTTTAAATAGGATTCATTTAGTTAATAAGAGAAATATTATTTAGATTTATTTAATTAATATTTAAGTTAGGGGGGTGTTAGGGTTAGTGTTAGACTTAGGTTTAGGGGTTAATAATTTTATTACAGTGGCGGCGGTGTAGGGGGGGCAGGATAGGGGTTAATAAATTTATTATAGGTGGCGACGGTGTAGGGGGGGCAGATTAGGGGTTAATAAGATTAATATAGGTTGTGGAGGGGTCCGGGTACCTGCCATCCTAGGTATGGACTATGCAGGCTGTGAGGAAGAGGAGCCAGTCAAAGCCCTCCCCCTCTGTCCACTAACCCTCCCCTCTACCCTCTCACCCTGCTCCCTGCCTCCCTCCCCCTCCCCTCCCTGTTGCGGGGACAACAACCTCAAAAGCTGCGCCAAAGTAGACATATCCCTACCTGGCCAGCTGTTATTGCTCCTGCGGATGTCCCTTCCAGCGGGTCCTCTTTCTCACCAAAGTCACCACTGGCCTCCAGCTCTAACGGTGGCTCCGTCCACAGCTCCTGCTGTTCCCCCAACTCCTCTGTCCTGGCTTCGACAGCCACCTCTTCCACGGCCATAAGACAACAAAGCAAATCAACTCACCCACCTTCTCAACAGCACCCACTCTGTCGCCCTCCCCAACTACCCCCCTGATACCCCCCATCCCCCAAAATTACCCCTAAACTCTACCCCTCTCCCCGGGACCCCCCTAGTGTCCTCACTCCCCCCCCCCACTCAACCTCCTCTGCCGCACAGGACCTCCCCCTGCTCCTTGGCTCCCCTTATACCCTCTCTCATTGCAACCCAGTCAGTACCCTCTACCTGCTCTCTAACCCTGCCTCAAACCCCCCCTTTCCTTTTTTTTTTTGAAGTGCCACTTAGATCACTAACCCACTAACCTCACTGCCCATAATTACCATAAGAGTTCCCCTCAAAACCTTATTTTCCCTATCATCCCCCTATAACTAGACCAAGTACCGGGCCCCCCAAAGCCTCCTATCCCCCGGCCCCCTGTTTTACCCCCCAAGACCCTACCTCACCCACAGATGCCCCCCTACTCCTCACTGGCCCCCACCAGCTCTCTTCTCCTGCCCCCCCGCTCACCCCAGCTCACCCCCGGCATCCGCCACCACTTCCTAGTCGATCGGCACATTACTGCACACCCCCCGAAGCCTCGCCCCCCCCTCTCCGGTGCCATGTTCCGGCTCCTCGTGCTGCCCGGCTTAAGCCACTGTCACTCCTGCCACTCTCCCATCGCTCCCCAGCTGCTTACCATTTGTGATCACATTAGGCCCAGACGGGGGGCTCCTCCTCCTGCCTCCAGCTGCGTTGGGCCCCAGCTGATGTCGCCGGTCTGTGACGTCATCATCCGCTGTGCTAGGCCGCAATCCGGCCCTGGGCCTAGCCATCGCCCCAGCTCCTGCTCCTTGATGCACCTCTGCTGACTCTCTACCGCTAGGCCTACCGCTCCCCCTCCTGGGCCTAGCGGTGCCCAAATCCGGCTCAGATGCTCCGGTGGCCTGGACCTCCATGCAGGCCATCCACCCCTCCTGCAAGCTGCTTCCCTAGGAAGGGAAACCACCTCCTCTGCAACTGTGGCTGCCTCCCCAGCCGTGTTCAACTGCTCCCGGATCCAGCTGGCTCTTCTCTGCCTTGCCATCTCCAGCACTTCTGCTAACATAGAAACATAGAAATATAGATATTGACGGCAGATAAGAGCCATAGGCCCAGCAAGTCTGCCCAACCTTACCTAACAGTATAAACTTATCTAGTTCGTAGGATAGCCCTATGCTTGTCCCATGCATTTTTAAAGTCCCCCACAGTGTTTGTTGCTACTACCTCTTGAGGAAGTTTATTCCATAAATCAATTACTCTTTCTGTAAAGAAGTGCTTCCTCAAATTACTCCTGAATCTACTACCCTTTAGCTTGAGCTCATGACCCCTTGTTCTTGAATTTTCCATTTTATGTAAAATACCCACAGCCTCAGTTTTACTAAACCCTTTAATGTACTTGAAAGTTGCTATCATATCACCTCTTTCCCTTCTCTCCTCTAAGCTATACATATTTAGGTCATTGAGCCTGTCCTGGTAAGTTTTATTTTTTAGACCATGTACCATTTTGGTAGCCCTCCTTTGCACAGATTCAAGTTTGTTAATATCCTTCTGAAGATATGGCCTCCAGAACTGCACACAATACTCAAGATGAGGCCTAACTAATGATCTATAAAGTGGCATAAGAACCTTACTATTTCTGCTGCAAATACCTCTACCAATACATCCACGCATTCTGCTAGCCTTACTTGCTGCATTACTACATTGTTTACTAAGTTTTAAATCATCTGAAATAATAATTCCCAAGTCCTGTTCCTCGTCTGTAACAGTCAGTAAAGTGTCATTGAGTCTGTAATTAACATTTGGATTTTTCTTCCCTAAATGCATTATTTTACACTTTGCTGTGTTAAACTTTAGATCCCAGTCGTTTGTCCAATCCTCCAATTGTTGTATATCACTTCTCATTTTGTCTACCCCCCCCCTGGAACATCCACTCTGTTGCAAATTTTTGTATCATCTGCAAAGAGACATACTTTCCCCTGTAGCCCTTTGCTGATATCGCAGATAAATATGTTAAACAAAACAGGCCCCAGAACTGACCCCTGAGGAACACCACTAGTAACAGCCCCCTCTGCTGAATGAACTCCATTTACTAAGACACTTTGTTTTCTGTCCTTAAGCCAGCATTCCACCCAGTTCACAATTTTTGAATCTAGACCAAGGAGATATAGTTTGTGAATAAGTTTATTGTGTGGGACGGTGTCAAATGCTTTGCTGAAATCTAGATATGCTACATCAACTGCTCCTCCCTTGTCTAATACTTTTGTTACATAATCAAAGAAGTCAATTAGATTAGTCTGACATGATCTCCCTGAAGTAAAACCATGCTGATTTTGGTCCTCTAAATTGTTTGTCTTTATGTAAGTCATAATTCTTTCCTTTAAGAGGCTTTCCATTAATTTCCCTACTACTGAAGTTAAACTAACTGGCCTGTAGTTGCCAGATTCTTCTCTACTGCCCTTTTTATGAAGAGGTATTACATTTGCTATTTTCCAATCATCTGGGACAGCTCCTGTTAATAGTGACTGATTAAACAGATCAGTTAATGGGACAGTTAGCACTGATCGAAGTTCTTTTAAAACCCTTGGATGAATATTATCAGGACCCACTGCCTTTGTAACATTTATTTTTGATAATGCTAACAAAACCTCATCCTCTGTAAAAAGATTACTGTTAAGCTTGTTTCTATTTTGCGTAGCATCCCTTAATGTAGACATTGTATCTTCACAATCTTTAGTGAAAACAGAACAGAAGTAATCATTGAGACAGTCTGCAATCTGCTTATCTCCTTCTATTATTCTACCATCAACTGATTTCAATTTTACTATTCCTACCTTATTTTTTCTTCTTTCACTGATATATCTAAAGAATGTTTTGTCCCCATGTTTTACTGACTGTGCTATCTTCTCTTCTGCATGAGCTTTAACCTTCCTAATTAACTGCTTTTTTTTTTGGAGTCTCCATATTTTCATATCATCATCTGCTTGTGTGTGTCTGTAATTTTTATAAGCTATCTTTTTTGTCTTTACAGCATGTGCTACTTCTTTGGAAAACCAAATTGGTTTCCGCTTTCTTTTACTTTTACAGACATGTCTAATACAGTGTGCGGTTGCATCTAAAATGGCACCTTTCACAAATTCCCACTGTTCTTGAACCCCTGTAATAAGAGTTTTCCCCTTTAAATAGTTTTTTAGGTATTCTCCCATTAATGAAAAATCTGCCGTCCTAAAGTCTAAAACTTTTGTTTTAGTCTGGGTGGACAGTTCCTGAACATGAATACTAAACCAAACAGATTGATGATCACTGGATCCTAAGTTCTCACCTACAGACACATCTGAAACTGTATCACTGTTTGTAAGTATTAGATCTAATATAGCTTCCTTACGAGTTGGTTCCTTGACTAATTGTTCAAGTGATTCCCCTAGCAGAGATTCAAGAATATACCTGCTTCTAGCCGATCTAGCAGAAGGAATCTTCCAGTCTATATCTGGCAAATTAAAGTCCCCCAGTACTATAACCTTACCCTTCATGGTCATTTTGGTTATTTCATCTAATAACAGATTGTCCAGTTTTTCATCCTGCAATGGAGGCCTATATACAACCCCTATTCTAAAAACATTTTTATCTCCAATTTCCAAAGTCACCCAAATACTTTCCACCTCATCATTTGTTCCTACAATTTCAACAAGGCCTCCATATTCAGGTAAGGAAAAAGATCCCCCACCGTGCTGCTCCAGATAAAATTGCCTGCTCCTACTTCCTGTTATGGGCTTATAAACCCCTCTTCCAAGCCCATCCCCTTGTCCTCTATCTCACCCCATGCCCTTCTTCCTAGTGGGGTCATATAACCCTTTCCTCCATTTCACTCCTTCAGGGTTCTTAATTTCTAAACTTACATAGCAGGCTAAAATGATTGCATTTGGATTTGGATAGAGCATACAATTTAAACAATTTTTTTATTAACTTCTAGTATCAAATTTGCTTAATGATCTTGTTACCCTTTGCTGAAGGAAAAGCATTGCAGTACTGGCAGCTAGCTCTACACATACAGTATAGTTTGCCAATCACAAGAGACAAACGTGTGCAAGCAACAACCAGCAACTAGCTTCCCCTAGTGTAGGATATGTGCGTATTCTTTTTCAAAAGGACATACCAAGAGAACAAAGCACATTTGAAAATAGAAGTGAATTAAAAAGTGTCTTAAAATAACATTCTCTATCTGAATCGTGCATGTTTAACTATGACTTTCCTATACCATTTACATTTGAAAATAATCTTTTCCTTTAAATTACATGTGATTATAATATTGTTATTTTACATTTTCTTTAGATACGGAACGTGCACGTATAACCGCAGAGGAGCTGACCATTGCACTGAGGGAGATGCGAGAAACTCTCTACGATGATTCAGAGGACATAGTGGGAGACATTTTGTCTCAACAATCAGAGGAGCAGGAAAACTCGCAAGAAACAATGGGGCCGATTTATCAAGGCTCGCCGGAAACAGCACTTATGAAGCAGCGGTCTTAAGACCGCTGCTCCTTAACTGGTCTGCTGCCTCTGAGGCAGCGGTCTGCAATCTGCCCAATCCTATTTGATCAGGCTGATTCACACCCCCTGCTAGCGGCCAATCTGCAGGGGGCGGCATTGCACAAGCAATTCACCAGAACTGCTTGTGCAATGTTAAATGCCGACAGCATATGCTGTCGGCATTCATCGATGTCTGTCGGACATGATACGCTACAGTGTATCATGTCGGACAGACTGGTAATTCGGCCCCAATGGCTCCAGTTCCTCATGTCCCTGCTGCGGCTGCTCCTGTCCCTGTTGGCCCTGGCACTGTATCTCCTGCCCCTGAACAACATCAGGAGATTAATCCAGAAGATGCAGCAATGCATGAGATGGTGAATCTGGGGAGACAGTATAAGGCTGATCACCAGGAGTTGCTTGGGGCAATAGGAGGATTTGTCCAGAAACATGCTGAATATTTGGAGCAACAGGGGCACATCCTACAGAGGGGCATTGAGTTAGATAGGGACAGAATAGCAATAGATAGGGAGAGAATAGTGCTAGATAGGGAGAGAATAGAATTAGATAGGGAGAGGATAGCATTAGATAGGCACAGGATAGCTATAGAACAGAGGGAGTTGGAACGGAGGGAGAGAGCAAACCTGGATAACCGCAACTTCCAGAATAATCTGTTGCAAATGATTCAGGGGACCCTGAATCAATTATTAAGGTCTGCACAGGAGAGATCACCTCTTCATTCTCCACCTGCCTCTTAGAGGTCTAAAATAATATATATTTTTTTATATAAATATATATGAATGTCTTATAATATATATTTATTGTTTTCTTTTTCATATGCATGTAAAAATGCTTATATTTGAGTTTTCTTCTTGAAAGATTATCATGAATTAAATGTTTTTCTTTATTTATTTGTTTATTTGTTTTGATTTTATTTACATAATCCATTGTTTTAAAATGCTTGAGCCAAATATACTTTGATCTATTTCTTAAAGGGACAATCTACACCAGAGTTGTTATTGTTGGGAAAAAAAAATAGATAATCCCTTTATTACCCATTCCCCAGTTTTGCATAACAAACACAGTTATGTTAAAGGGACATGTAACCCAAATATTTTCTTTAATGAATCAGAAAGCACATGTGATTTTTAACAATTTTATAATTTACGTCTATTATTTAATTTGGTTCATTCTCTTGTTATCCTTTACTGAAAGATGTATCTAGGTAAGCTCAGGAGCAGCAATAAAACCTAGGTTCTAGCTGCTGATTGGTGAATGCATACATATACCGATTTTCATTGGCTTACCCATGTGTTCAGTGAGAATGAAGCAAATTTTATAGAAGTAAACTGGAAAGTTTATTAATATGTTATGTTCTACCTAAATCATGAAAGAAAATGCTTGGGTTTCATGTCCCTTTAATATACTTTTTACCTCCGATTACCTTGTATCTAAGCATCTCATGACATTTAATTTATTATCTATTGACTTGCATATTAGCCAATTAGTGCATTGTCTGCCACAAGTTATGTGTGTGATTACAATATTATCTATAAGGCTCACATGAACTAGCACTCCCCTGTTGTGAAAAGCAAATAAAAAAGCATAAGAGGCGCCCTTCAAGTACTTAGATATTTTCATATGAGCCTACCTAGGTTTATCTTTCAAATAAGAATACCAAGAGAACAAAGCACATTTGATGATAAAAGTAAATTGGAATGTTGCTTAAAATTACATGCCCTATCTGATTCATGAAGGTTTAATTTTGACTATACTGTCCCTTTAACATTCCCAAATATGAGAGAGTAAAACCATGTTAGAAATATATTTAGCATTTCAAACAATTTTGTTGATTTATGTCTGCACAAATATATTGACTAGCAAAGAAACACTTTAGAATCAAAAACAGAGTCAAGTGTGCAATAAAGAAAATTTATTTGACAATAGTTTTTGAAAGATATGTTTCAAACAAGTTTGAAAGTAAATAATTGCAAGACACAGAAAATAAATATCTTTTGGATGAATGCAATAAACAAATATAACATGAAAAAAAAAGATAGGTAAAATACTCAATATTTACATGATTATTGGCCAAATACAGCCTGAATATAGTCAGCTCTAGCTTGGACTCCCCTAGCATCATTTTGCTCTATGGGTGCAAAATTATCATCATACTCAGGAACAACCAAGTTATCAATTTCTACATTTAGCATGGTAATGGCAATGTTGCGAAGCATGCAACATATAAGGAAAATCAGTGACACTTTTTTTGGGGTATATTGCAGTACTCCACCAGAGCTGACCAAACAGCAGAATCGGCTTTTCGATACCCCAAATGTGTCGCTCTATGACACATCTAGTTGATATGTGAGCCTCATTATGGTTCACTTGTTTATCAGTTGTGGGATTATTCACTGGTGTGAACAGCCATGGAAGACAGGAATAGCCAGAATCTCCTGCGTGCAAGAACTAGACAATTGATATTAGCAGTATGAATGAATTAATCCTATAATATACATATATGAATATTTATAAGAGACATTTACCTAGTAGAATACCCTCTGGCATTTGTCCCTCCTGAAAACGATCATATATGGCAGAATTCCTCAGGATGAAGGAGTCGTGGGTAGAACAAGGGAATCCGAACCGGACGCTCATAATTCTTAATTTGACATCACAGATGACCTGGATATTTAGGGATTGGTTCTGCTTCCTGTCCTGATATGCCTCCTTTCTTGCCTTGGGAGGCTGCAAGAATATATGTGTGCAATCTATTGCCCCCAATATGTTGGGCATCCCAGCAATTTTGTAGAACTGTACTTTTAAATTATGCCACTCCTAAGGGAGAAGGTTGCCTGGCTCATCCCAATGGCGAGACTCGTCACTGCTTGGAAGGATCCTGTTGCCAGGAAATAGAGGACAGACAGGAGTTTCAGCATCCCAGGGATTACCCTTGTCCTCGCTGTAAGTGGTTCTAGGGAGTCTTTTATTTCCTGATAGAGTCTCTCTATCCCCTTAAGGACCGGGAATTTAAGAGTAAAACTTCCCCAAAAGAGCAGAGCATTTTTAGCGTTTTTGCCATCCCTACATTTAAACAGAAATAGAGCCTTTTTTATATTTACCTATCAAAACTATATATTTTTTTTTTACTAGACAACCCAAAGTATTTATCTAGGGCCATTTTGGTATATTTCATGCCACCATTTCACCGCCAAATGCGATCAAATAAAAAAAATCGTTAACTTTTTCACAATTTTAGGTTTCTCACTGAAATTATTTACAAACAGCTTGTGCAATTATGGCACAAATGGTTGTACATGCTTCTCTGGGATCCCCTTTGTTCAGAAATAGCAGACATATAGGGCTTTGGCATTGCTTTATGGTGATTAGGCCGCTGATTGCCGCTGTGCACCACACTTGCATTATGCCCAGCAGTGAAGGAGTTAATTAGGTAGCTTGTAGGGTTAATTTTAGCTTTAGTGTAGAGATCAGCCTCCCACCCGACACATCTCACCCCCTGATACCTCCCTGACCCCTCTCAAAAAGCTCTCTTCCCTCCCCCACCCCCCAAAGGTCACAACATCTTAAGTACTGGCAGAAAGTCTGCCAGTACTAAAATAAAAGGCTGCTTTTTAATATAAATTTTACAGGGTACGATGCTGGTTGTTAAGGGGTTAAAGAAACCCTATTGATCCGGAATCTATGAATAACTTTCCTATCACTGAGGGCATGGAGGCCAATTTTGGGTAAGAATGCCCCCGGTACTCTTATGAGTCTTTGTTGACACTCTGCAGCTTGGATCAACCTCCTTCTTCTGCGTCGATGAAGGATCGCAAAATGAATGATATTCAGCATCTCCATCGTTGAGAACTATCTCTGAATCCAAACTGCATATAGCTAAACATTTCTGTGTTGTTAGCCACACCCTTTTATAATGCAGTAACATCCCTTTCCATAGACAAGAATGACAAGTTCACCAGCTGTAAATGCAGGTGGACATGCCATATTGATTGCTGCAATTAAAATAATTTATTTTGTGCCACAAATTACAATTCAAGTATAGACCAATTTGAATTGTTATTTACTTAATCACATAATTATGCATTTCCATATAAAGAATGGTGTAAAATGTATTACTTTGGTTTTTTTTTCGTAAGGAGTTTGATTACTGCGTTGTGGAATGAGCAGAAAGTTGTTTTTTTATTGAAATGCTAACATCCCCATGACTTAGAATATCAAATATATATATATATATATATATATATATATATATATATATATATATATATATATACAGGGAGTGCAGAATTATTAGGCAAATGAGTATTTTGACCACATCATCCTCTTTATGCATGTTGTCTTACTCCAAGCTGTATAGGCTCGAAAGCCTACTACCAATTAAGCATATTAGGTGATGTGCATCTCTGTAATGAGAAGGGGTGTGGTCTAATGACATCAACACCCTATATCAGGTGTGCATAATTATTAGGCAACTTCCTTTCCTTTGGCAAAATGGGTCAAAAGAAGGACTTGACAGGCTCAGAAAAGTCAAAAATAGTGAGATATCTTGCAGAGGGATGCAGCACTCTTAAAATTGCAAAGCTTCTGAAGCGTGATCATCGAACAATCAAGCGTTTCATTCAAAATAGTCAACAGGGTCGCAAGAAGCGTGTGGAAAAACCAAGGCGCAAAATAACTGCCCATGAACTGAGAAAAGTCAAGCGTGCAGCTGCCAAGATGCCACTTGCCACCAGTTTGACCATATTTCAGAGCTGCAACATCACTGGAGTGCCCAAAAGCACACGGTGTGCAATACTCAGAGACATGGCCAAGGTAAGAAAGGCTGAAAGACGACCACCACTGAACAAGACACACAAGCTGAAACGTCAAGACTGGGCCAAGAAATATCTCAAGACTGATTTTTCTAAGGTTTTATGGACTGATGAAATGAGAGTGAGTCTTGATGGGCCAGATGGATGGGCCCGTGGCTGGATTGGTAAAGGGCAGAGAGCTCCAGTGCGACTCAGATGCCAGCAAGGTGGAGGTGGAGTATTGGTTTGGGCTGGTATCATAAAAGATGAGCTTGTGGGGCCTTTTCGGGTTGAGGATGGAGTCAAGCTCAACTCCCAGTCCTACTGCCAGTTTCTGGAAGACACCTTCTTCAAGCAGTGGTACAGGAAGAAGTCTGCATCCTTCAAGAAAAACATGATTTTCATGCAGGACAATGCTCCATCACACGCGTCCAAGTACTCCACAGCGTGGCTGGCAAGAAAGGGTATAAAAGAAGAAAATCTAATGACATGGCCTCCTTGTTCACCTGATCTGAACCCCATTGAGAACCTGTGGTCCATCATCAAATGTGAGATTTACAAGGAGGGAAAACAGTACACCTCTCTGAACAGTGTCTGGGAGGCTGTGGTTGCTGCTGCACGCAATGTTGATGGTGAACAGATCAAAACACTGACAGAATCCACGGATGGCAGGCTTTTGAGTGTCCTTGCAAAGAAAGGTGGCTATATTGGTCACTGATTTGTTTTTGTTTTGTTTTTGAATGTCAGAAATGTATATTTGTGAATGTTGAGATGTTATATTGGTTTCACTGGTAAAAATAAATAATTGAAATGGGTATATATTTGTTTTTTGTTAAGTTGCTTAATAATTATGCACAGTAATAGTCACCTGCACACACAGATATCCCCCTAAAATAGCTATAACAAAAAACAAACTAAAAACTACTTCCAAAACTATTCAGCTTTGATATTAATGAGTTTTTTGGGTTCATTGAGAACATGGTTGTTGTTCAATAATAAAATTAATCCTCAAAAATACAACTTGCCTAATAATTCTGCACTCCCTGTATATATATATATATATATATATATATATATATATAAAAATATTTTTATTATTATTATTATAGTGGAGGTAACTCATCATATGGAACCACCTCCAACATCATCTATATCCTCTCAAAGTAACAAAATCAAGAAAACACTTTTATTTTTTTACATGTGCTCCCTTAAAGGGACAGTCAATGCCATGTTGTTTGAATTTTCTTACTCACAAACATCACTATATTAAAGAACAATGTTGTTTAGTAACATTCCCAAACACAATTTAGAAAGAGTATACAATTTTAATCAACTTTTTAGTTGACTTTTATTATGTAATATGCTTCATTCTCTTGATATCCTTTACAGAAAAATGTCTGGGAATCAGGATGTGCCCTAAACATAATATTTTTAAACATCTATTACTGTACCATGAGAACAGCAGTTAACCATGTTAATATATGAAACATTTTTATTATACTTCATGACTCAGATGGTTCATTAATATCCTCCTTTCGTGTCAAAAATATATTGCAAATTTAAACATATTCTGCATAATCATTAACTGTCTGCGACGACAAACAGCATAGAACAAAACCTTTCTGTGTTTTCAGAATCCCATTGATTTCTATGGCATTCGCGGCCTCAAAGGTGGCGGTTTGAACGATAGGTATGCTGCGTCAGAATAGACGCGCGCGTACCTGTTGATTGTTTGATAAATCGTATTGATCTTGCGGGAGCGTATATTACATTGAGCATTTAAACATTTGACAATGTTGACGCTTTGCTAACTATGGCGGATCATCTTGGTGTCTAATTTGACGCCAAATTCAACTGTATTATCAGTTGAAGCATTGATAAATCGTCCCCATAGAATTCACTTTACAAATAGATGGTTTTATATATTCATGGGGGATATAAAAAGCATATTCAGTTTTTGTTGGTGGTAATTTGCAGCTGGTATAGGGGCAAATTGGGATATATTAATGGGTAGTGGACCTGAAGGGTAGCTTCTTTAATAGGATAAGTGGGCTCCCATATGCAGGCAACTGGGCTGACCAAGGTGCACCAAAGTGAAGGGCTGAATGTATCAACCGATTAATCATCTTAATTATAGTTAATGGGTCTCATTACCCGATGTGGTTTAGTTAATTGTAATTAATAAATATGACCTTTATTTTCTGTTTTCATGTTCCGTTTTTATGTTGTCTCCTGGATTATATTGTTTGGTATTTAAACCTTGTTAGAAAATTCTTCTCTGTAATATATACCGGCGGGCTAAAAGAAGCTGCACCCTCTGTACATACTATCCAATACAGCATCCTACTGCATCTCTGTCCAAAAAAAGTTATTCTATTTCCTTGTCTTCTATACAAATGGCCCCTGCCCAATGTGCCTTAGAGTGCTATAGCTACATCTCCACTGATGAGACCCACATAGGCGTAGAAAAATGTCTACTGTTATCTGTAAAAATCTTTGTTTAGAGGACCATTGACTGGTATTTTTTGGGCTGTGTCATTCTTCTTAGTGGGACCAGGCTGATTTGCTGCAGGGAAATTCTCCACTTTGAAAGGCATACTGTCTCAAAACAAACACGTTCTGTAGAGAGATACTGCAAAGAGTAGATACAACATGAAACACTATTAATTTTTTTATCACCAACAGATTATTCTATTAAGTGAACTCTATTGAAGAATAGTAATACTTTCAAAATGTCATTTTTTTTTTTTTAAATCTCCCAGATTTAGAAAAAGTTAGAACCTAATGCATTATCCCATGAGGCATCAGCTATTTGAATCAAAAGTATATTTTTATTAGGTGCTGAAATATATACAAATTGTAAGTATTTTATGGCTTGCTTCCTTCTATACAAAATTTCACAGATATTAAAACATGAAAATTAAAATTTTAAAAGGCAGTTTAAGATGTTTAACATTAGTGCATGTATTTTTTAGCACTACGCCTGCTTGTTGTTGGGTAGATATCTCTCATTATTTTGTTTGTCTTAATAAAAATATTTTTTTTTTTCACTATTATTCTTTTTTAATGTGCTGTATTGTTTCAATTAGCCTTGAACACTTAAAAGTTGGTTAGTAAGCCAGCCCACTCCAAAGATTTACGTTTTGGGAACACCAGTGTTGATAAAGCTTTAACTTTAATTTTGATAGATGACAACTGGTACTCATCCACAAAAATGGGAATTCTGATTGTTGACGCAATTTGGAAGTAGTTGAATATACACTTTGGATTCTTTGAAGAAAGAGTTCAGTTACAATCATTAAACAACTTCTTTAATTTGATATCTATTGATAATTCTTACAATAAATTATTATTATTATTATTATTTGCTTTTTTTCCTCAATGCTGTACAAAGGTACATTATATTGATGAGGATACAGTAGTTAAAGGGACATGAATCCCCAAGTTTTTCTTTCATGAATCAGATTGCGCATAATTTAAATAGACTTCCAATTTACTTCTATAATCAAATTTGCTTCATGTTCTTTGTTGAATAAGCAGCACTGCACTCCTTGGAGCTAGCAGAGCAGATTGGGTAAGCCTCATATAATTATTCATTACAAATAAGGCTTAAAAGAGGAGTCACTGTATACCCACTACTTATTATTGGGTGAGCCAATAACAAGAGGCGTTTATGTGCAGCCACAGTCATCAGCTAGCTCTGAACATGAGTCTGGGAGGAAAGCTTCATGGGTGCACTAAACTGAAGATACTGTGTGCTGCTGAAGCCCAGGGCCAGCTAGCAGGCATCAGGATAGCATGCTGTGAGTACAGAGAGCTAACCTGGTATCGCTTAGTGTGACCCCACCTCGTGCAGCAAACTTTACCTCCAGATTAGTGAGCCCATAATCTTTCTCTGCGTGATTCCTCTTCAACTAAACGCACTCAGCCTTTTCAGTCATCACATCTGATCGGGGGGAGAAGGAAGGACCACTACAGATCTCTGCCCTTTTTTCTTACACTCACATGGTGTCAGGAGCTGGGGAACACAGTCAGCTGAGCAGCAGTCATTTTGTGTGTCCATGTGACAGCAGGCTCCAGTGGGAACCAGTTGGGTTTTGGGACATGGAACCAGTTGGGTTTTGGGACATGGTGCTTTGTATGGTGAAAGGCAGCACTGACCATATGTTGGACAAGAGACTGCATGACATAGAACA
The DNA here is from genome assembly GCF_027579735.1 of Bombina bombina. Lineage (NCBI taxonomy): Eukaryota > Metazoa > Chordata > Amphibia > Anura > Bombinatoridae > Bombina > Bombina bombina. Next base: position 961,855,797 of record NC_069504.1, read on the forward strand.
GTTCAAAACCACAAGGAAGATGAGGTAAGTGGGCAGGATTAAGACATGATGTTGATGGTACTTGGGAGTAATACTGTTGACTGTAATTAATGCAATAGCAAAGAGCCTGGGGTAAAAAGATTGCTGCTATCACGTACGGCTATTAGGGTGGGCATATAAGGGAAAGCAACAGTGTATACTCCTGTTATTAGCTGATGTGGGTTTTCACTTATGAATGGGAGTGTTAGTATAAACAGAAGGCATCATTGTCTATGGTACTTACATAGTTTAATAATGGACCATGTTATAATATGGTTGTTACACAAAGAAAAACACATACTTTTGCTTTTTAAAATATTTGACCTTTGGGTCAGTAGGCACCCTCTGGTTTTGCTGCTGTGAGATGGAAATGGAGATATTAGCAGAATATTTACACATTTGCCTTAGAATGTCATCTGAAATTATAAATCCATAACATTATTATTATTACTATTATCAGGTATTTGTAGAGCACAAACAGATTCCGCAGCACTAGAACACCCACAGAGAAGGACAGGGAACAGCGTTCCCATACATTGACAGTCCTGCAAAATGCGGCTTTTGGCTACAGGCTGGCTGTACAACTATTGATTATCAAAGCTTTGTGAGTGAGATTGTCTGATGGGGGAACTTATATTTTTGCTGCTAAATGGAACTTTGCTACATATTTTTTTTTCAATTTAAAAATGCTACACAACACAACATAATTATTTATCATATCTATAATATGTTCTTTTAAAGCTATAGCTACCCTTCATTTTCAGCATACCAGAAAGATGCGTGTGTTTTTGTGTGCGTAAATGTGTGTGTTACAAATTTGATAAACAACACTAAAGATACTTTTCAATGGGTGTGTCCATGGTCTGCAAAATAATACAAATGTATTAACTAAATGACAGTTGAAATGTTTTTAAAGCATGTTACGCAAACAGATCTTTAGCAATGCAGTAATTAATTTCCGAAGCATGTAGTATAACATAATCATTTTAATATATACTATTATATATTTAAAAGCTTGTCATATTTTCTTGACCCCACATTACTAAGTCATTCATTCCATCCAACCTCAATAAATACAAGACCACCATGTTGGGGGAGAAAAGGCTGCAGCTTATTTATTAAAACCAAATCAAATAATAGGTTAACATTTTCAACATTTTTTAAAACACTTTTAAACCCATCAGTGCTTGCTTTTAACACTATAAGCCCCACCCCTTCTCAGGGAGGGGCGCCCACTATCACTCTTCCTTTTGCCATATGGCCAAAAGTACCAGTCATTATCCATCAGGCATAAGCCTCAACAGAAACATAGCAAGCACCCCGCATTTGCTGCAACAACCATTACTTCCAAGCCTCAACTTTAGGGAGGGAGGGCGAGAACAACACCTCCTGCCATGCTGCTCCAGTACCAAATTTTGACGTCACTTCCTTTCTGGGGTTTATCAACCCCTTCTCGAAGCTCCGCCCATTATCTTCAACCATTCCTATGAAGTGGGGTCAAATGTACCCTCCTTCAATTTTCTTTCATCCGGGCCTCGTCTTGACCCCACATTACTAAGTCATTCATTCCGTCCAACCTCAATAAATACAAGACCACCATGTTGGGGGAGAAAAGGTTGCAGCTTATTTATTAAAACCAAATCAAATAATAGGTTAACATTTTAACTTTCAACATTTTTAAAAACACCTTTAAACCCATCAGTGCTTGCTTTTCACACTATAAGCCCCCACCTCTTCTCAGGGAGGGGCATCCACTATCTTCCTCCAAAAGTACCAGCCATTATCTATCAGGCATAAGCCTCAACAGAAACATAGTAAGCACCCCGCCACCACTCGCACCCCAGCGAGTACCACCACCTAAAGCTAAGGCCTTTTCGATCCCCTCTTTTACTGTAAAATTATACAGATGCAACCCTACTTCGTTTAGGTTCACCCCATCCTTGAGGTAGAAACATCTAGCAGATTCCCCCTCGAACTACACATGGCGTAAAGCAACACTCCCCAACCTTCTCACATACCTGCTCACCATTCTATTCACCTTCCGTCTGGAGGCCTCCAACTTCTTCAAGTCCCATGCTGACCTCCAGACCTGCCTACTCTCAATTTCTTACTAAACTAAAACTACCACCGGAAACAACTGGACCTGTCTATCAAAACTCCTCTTCATATCCTCAACCAGGTCCTTCTGGGGCAAGAACCCCAAATCATTCCCTCCAGCGTGTATAACTAAAACATTTTGGGGGGAAAACAACTTCTCATACTCCACCACCTTTCCCACTACCTGTTTCCACTTCATACCCCGGATCCCAAGCTATCTAACTATTACTTGTTCTCTAGGAAAACCCAGCTGGGCCCTGTCTTCCTTTACTGCAGCTGCTTTTCTCGCCCAAAACACATACGAGTGTCCTAATATCCAACATCTCACTGGATCTGTCAAATGAAAAGACCTCCACCTACCAATCTTCCTAATTACCGTCGGCTCCAGCCCCAAGTTTGCTGCCTCAGTTGCCGCCCCAATTCTGAATGAATGCGACCCAAACTCCGTCTCATTCAAGCCCATTACACCCAACGCTTTCCTCATGACCGATATGAAATGGAACCTAGATAAGCTTGACCCATCCGCATGCACCAGCAGGGGGCCTGAACTATGTTGTGCTACCCTGAGGAACTCCTTTATTGTACCCACCAGGCAGCAACCCCCCCAATCTCTCTCAATACTACCACCACCCCTCTTCCGCATAGATCTGTTTTGGACTTCTTCATCCATAGCTCCACTACCCTCTCCTTTAGGACCACATCCTGCCTCCCCAACCCGCTGCTATCCCAATGATTCCTTCCCATCAATTTCAGATACCTGAAAGGCCCCGAAGAATGCCAGCACAAATGCCATTCAGAACAATAATATTTTGTGCCATGAGGAACATATATTACATAGGAACATATATTATCACTCATACCAGGCGCCCCACCAGCTACCACATCACCTGCGGGCTGCTGCACTGTCACCGGTCCATGCACCCGGTCTGGCCTTGCATCTCTCCTGTGATCTCTGTCCCTGCCACCATTCTCATTTCCCCTACTGGTGTCCAATCTTTTCATCACATTGTCTCTCCTGGCGGGGGATCGCCCCTCTGCCGTACCTGCTCCTGTCAGAGTCCCTCTCCACACGTGCCCATGTTGGGGAAGCAAGAGGCCTTCCTCCTCTCGTCCGTCGCAAAGGAGACCTCGATCTCCGGCGTTCACCGGAACTTGCCACCCTGCCTGGTGGGGGGTAATCACCCCTCCTGTTTTCTGCACCTGTTGCCTGTGAGGGAGACACAACATTGAGATCCCTCCCCCTCGAGCCACCCTTCCCTTTTTCTCCACCCCTCCCCATATACTGTTCCCTCAGTCCCGCCCCCCTTCTCTCCGTTGGGGAGACAACAACTGCAAGATCTGCGTTCCTCCACAGTGCACCCTGAAAAATACTAGAATTACATCATGCCCTAATTCCCCTCCCCTCTCCTCCTCCGTAGCCACTACCACTTTTTTCCCCTGTGGCTCCCCCCCAGGGCCCGCCCTCTTATCCCCCTGTAGGTTTTTTTTTGTTGCCTCCCCCCAAAAAAAACCTCCAACACTGCCCTGCCCCTCCGTGCTTTGCCCTAACCACTCCCACCCGGCGGGGGCACCGCCAGGCACCAACAGGATTACCCCTCTGCTGGCTCCCCACCCCGCTCACCACTAGGGAACTACGGGGACCCCCCCCACTCTGGGCCTGCCCTGTGCACCGATGCCTGAATGAGGCCTGACTCTGCTGCGCACCATGAAGCCTACTATCAGTCACGTGGGCTCACCCCATGCTCACTCTGCCTCATGACCGATATGAAATGGAACTTAGATAAGCTTGACCCGTCCGCATGCACCAGTAAGGGGCCCGAACTATGTTGTGCTACCCTGAGGAACTCCCGTATTGTACCCACCAGGCAGCAATCCCCCCAATCTCTCTCATACTACCACCACCCCTCTTCCGCATTGATCTGTTTTGGACTTCCTCATCCATAGCTCCACTACCCTCTCCTTTAGGACCACATTCTGCCTCCCCAACCCTCTGCTATCCCAACAATTCCTTCCCATCAATTCAGATACCTGAAAGGCCCCGAAGAACACCAGCACAAATGCCATTCTGAACAATAATACTTTGTGCCATGAGGAACATATATTACTCAAATGCGTCACCAAACCCTGCAAGATGGCAAACGTCACCGGCCTGCACCCATTTGCCTGCGATCTATCCCTACAAAGACCTCTGACTGCTATTCACACTACAAAACTTTGGTCAGATCCGCGAAACCCAACATCTGAAAAAAGAATGCCAACGCTGCCATTCTTTTCCGAATTTCAGCAGGCGATAGCCTGCCCCCATCCCAACTCCCAATCCATTCCAACAACTCCTTTAAACAACCGTCTCTATCCTCCTGCAATTGCTCCACCCCAGCCCTACTCCTCCAATGCTGCCACACTTGGGTGTATGCCTTCCATGTGTTAGGGGCCAGAGCCCCTTTTACCAAACTCAGCACTCCCATCAGCCCAGCTGCCAAAGCTCCTCTGGAACATCCAATCCATCCCATTCCGCCTCCGGTGCCACCTCTTGGAACCATTCCCATTGAAATCGGGACAAAGAGTCAGCGATCACATTCAAGTGCCCTGGAACATGCACTGCCCTGAAAGAGATATTGCAACGCAAGCATTCCAGCACAAACACCCTCAGAAGCCTTATTACTGCCGGCGAATTCGCCGTCAAATGGTTGATCGCCCACACCACGCCCAGGTTGTCCAAATGGAAGCACACCCTCTTGTTACTCAAACGCTCAGACCATACCCGCAGAGCCACCACCAGTGGAAACAATTCCAGGAAATTCAAATTCTTGGTTAACCCCATCTCGGCCCAGGACTGCGGCCATGCTCCCGCACACCACTGCCCCTTCAGATATGCCCCAAAACCATGAGTCCCTGTGGCATCCGTGTACAAACACAACTGGTCGTCAGACCAACCCCTTTTCCTGCATCATCAACTTCCCATTAAAGTCCTTCAAAAAGATTTGCCACACCCTCAAGTCCTCCTTCACTTCCCCTGACAACTGAATATGGTGCCTCGGGTTTGACACCCCTACTGTTGCCAGTGCCAGTCACCGACAAAAAACCCGTCCAATGGGTATAATCCGCCCCGCAAAATTTAGTTTGCCCAACAGCGACTGCTCCTCCCTGAGCGTAACTTCTTACGGAAGCCTGCATTCCATCCTCACTGAATCTAACTGGATGCCGAGAAAACTCAAAGAAGTGGCTGGCCCTTCAGATTTCTCCACCGCTAGCAGGATACCAAAATCCTGGGCCACCTCCCCAAAAACCCTGACCAACAACTCACACACCTCCAACCCCGCCGGGTCCACAAAGAGAAAGTCTTCCAAGTAATAGACCTCTGACGACCTTCCGTACCTTTGTTTCATGACCCACTCAACAAAAGAACTGAACCTTTTGAAATAGGCACATGAAATAGAACAGCCCATCGGGAGCAAGAGGTCAACAAAGAAGGATTCCTTCAACTTGCAGCCAAGGAGGTGATGGCATTTTGGGTGCACCGGCAACAGGCAGAATGCAGCTTTGACATCCACCTTGGCCAGTAACGATCCCCTACCCGCTGCTCTCACCAATGCCACCACCTTGTCAAAGGAAGCATAGTTTACTGAAACCAATTCTGGATCAATACCATCATTGACCGATAACCCTTTCGAGTAGGACAGATGATATATCATCCGTAATTGTCCCACCCTCTTTTTGGGGACCATCCCCAACGGGTGAAACTCTCAAGTTAGGCAACGGTGGGTCCCTAAATGGGCCCCGCCATTCTACCCAAACTCCCCTCCTTCCACAATTTTTCCCTCACTATTTCTGGATGCTCCCTAGCCGACTTTAAATTTCCAGCAAAACCCCCGCCTCCTGTTCGCGATATGAGATTACGAAACTTGAACTGAACCCTGTCAAAATCGTTTCAGCGCCGCTTGTGTGCCCCCGTTTATGGGCGTATGCTTCTAGCCACGGCATCATCCTTTCTACCCTCACTGGTGTCCTTGCCCGTTGCAACCATGTCCACTGGCTGGGTCCCTTGTCTAGCTTTCTTGAAGCACTTGGTAAAGGCAGGGATCCCACTGCAGCCAGAACACTCGTGCTTGTTTTTCCACGATGCCCCGAACCTACACTGCCCTTCATTAAACTGGAAACACAAGCCTTTTCTAATGTCTGTCCCAGCCCACTGCCTGCGCTTCCGCCCCCGCTCATTTGCCCATAGGCTCGAAAGGAATAATTCCCCCATAAGGGGGTCATCATTTCCAGCCATATCCCCATGTCACTATTATCCCATCTCATCTCCGGCCGCACCGCCATCTGCTGCCTAAACCCTTCATCATACTGCCACCATGCTATCCCCCCATATGTCCTATAGGCACTACCTATCTCATCAAAATAACAGAACAGTGGAGCTCCCTGTTCTGGTGATTTTTCACATATAACACTGGCCATAATACAGAAGGCCCAGGACCAGTTCCCAAAAGTCTTTGGCAACTTCCTCCACCATTTCTTCCTCTCCTCCTCCTCTTTTTTACCCTTCTCCTTCTCATCCTCCTTGAACTCTAACACATACTCTAATGGCAGCAAGGAAAATATCTCCACAAACTCTCTTTTCCCTACCTTATCTCTCAATTTGCTAGTCAGGTGTATCCCCGGGGGACCCACCAAACATAGGCATGGTCTTCTCAGGGCCCCTTCAGGTACCCGAACCACTTCACACCCTACACTTGCAACTGTCATTGCCGCCACCCTGTACCACCTACCACCACACTCGTCTATGATCCTCCCCCCGCCGTGACAGATCCCGGCGTCACCCATGCCGCCGCTACCGAGTTCCCATTCCCGCTAGGCATCTCCAAAACTGTCAACAAGCCCTTCAAACCTGCCACTAACGCTTCCCTCTCTCCTTTCACCGAGCCACTCATACCAGGCACCCCACCAGCCACCACATCACCTGCTGGCTGCTGCACCATCACCGGTCCATGCACCCGGTCTGGCCTTGCATCTCTCCTGTGATCTCTGTCCCTGCCACCGTTCTCATGTCTCCTGCTGGTGTCCAATCTTTTCATCACATTGTCTTTCCTGGCGGGGGACCGCCCCTCTGACGTACCTGCTCCTATCAGAGTCCCTCTCCACATGTGTCCATGTTGGGGAAGCAGGAGGCCTTCCTCCTCTCGTCCATCGCAAAGGAGACCTTGATCTCCGGCGTCCGCCAGAACGTGCCGCCCTGCTTGGCGGGGGGGAATCAACCCTCCTGTTTTCTGCACCTTTTGCCTGAGAGGGAGACACAACATTGAGATCCCTCCCCCTCGAGCCATCCCTCCCTTCTTCTCCACCCCTCCCCATATACTGTTCCCTCAGTCCCGCCCCCCTTCTCTCCTTGGGGAGACAACAACTGCAAGATCTGCGCCAGTGCGGACAGATCTCCTACCTGGCCAGCCGTCCCCGTTCCAGATGACGTGCCCTCCAAAGGGTCCTCCTCTTCTTCCCCAATGTCACTGCTGGCCTCCAGCTCCAGCAGTGGCTCTGTATTCGGCTCCTGCTGCTCTGCAGACTCCACCCTCCTAGCATTTAAAGCCTCTTCACCCCTTCGTTCCTCCACAGTGCACCCTGAAAAATACTAGAATTACATCATGCCCTAATTTCCCTCCCCCCCTCCTCCTCCGTAGCCACTACCACTTTTTTCACCTGTGGCTCCCCCCCAGGGCCCGCCCCCTTATCCCCCATGGAGTTCCTATACCACGGGCAACAAGCCCCCTAATTGGGCCCGGGCCTACTATGTCCTTTAACCTGATAGTTATCTACTGTTTGGGGGTTTTTTGGCTTTGTTTTTGTTTTTTTGTTGCCCCCCCAAAAAAACCTCCAACATATATATATATACAGTATATATAAAAGTGTATCAGAGCCCTTTGCGGTAAAGTAGATGAAAACATGTAAAAACAAATTTATGCAATATTCATTTTAATAATGTGTTATACTGTGTATTTACTGAAAATATTATACATGATTCCAATGTTATGCACATAGGGGAATATGGTATTTTTAAAGAGATATTCATATATATATATATATATATATATATATATATATATATATATATATATATATATATATATATACATACACACAAAACACGGAAGGGGACTGCACTCCTAGACTGGACTGGGTACACATCCCATGACCCTGCAACATGCTCAGCCCAGGTACCACGTCAAGGTCCTTTCCAAAAACCTGGGACCCTAAAACAACCACACAATGCAAGCTCTCAATCTAAACAAACTGGGAACAAGTGAAGGGTGCACAGGCTTATGTAATCACCCCAGTCATATACAAAACACGGAAGGGGACTACACTCCTAGACCGGAGCGGGTACACATCCCATGACCCTGCAAAATGCTCAGCCCTGGGTGCTCAGTTGCACTCACAGGAAGCTGTGCTGTCCCCAGAGTCACAGGCAGTTAACCCCAGACAGGTCTGGGTGCAAAAACCATAGGGGAAATTACAAAACAAATTAATACAACACACAGAGAAAACCCTGCACTCACTAGCAAGCTCACAGCTAAGATTAAAAGCTAACATGGAAAGGTTAGTTACCGCACCTGGCCAAATGGGACAAGCCCAGGTACCACGTCAAGGTCCTTCCCAAAAACCTGGGACTTTAAAACAGCCACACAATGCAAGCTCTCAATCCAAACAAACTGGGAACAAGTGAAGGGTGCACAGGCTTATGTAATCACCCCAGTCATATACAAAACACAGAAGGGGACTGCACTCCTAGACCGGACCGGGTACACATCCCATGACCCTGCAACATGCTCAGCCCTGGGTGCTCAGTGGCACTCACAAGAAGCTGTGCTGTCCCAGAGTCACAGGCAGTTAACCCCAGACAGGTCTAGGTGCAAGAACCATAGCGGAAATTACAGAACAAATTAATACACCACACAGAGAAAACCCTGCACTCACTAGCAAGCTCACAGCTAAGATTAAAAGCAAAAATGGAAAGGTTAGTTACCGCATCTGGCCAAATGGGACAAGCCCAGGAACCACGTCAAAGTCCTTTCCAAAAACCTGGGACCCTAAAACAGCCACACAATGCAAGCTCTCAATCCAAACAAACTGGAAAAAAGTGAACGGTGCACAGGCTTATGTAATCACCCCAGTCATATACAAAACACGGAAGGGGACTGCCCTCCTAGACCGGACCGGGTACACATCCCATGACCCTGCAACATGCTCAGCCCTGGGTGCTCAGTAATACTCACAAGAAGCTGTAAAATGGAAAAAATACAGAGGGCGACTCCTAGTGCAGATGAGTTAGTAGTATACAATCCACTAACTGTTCCCAACAGATGGATATTCACACAGTGTAAAGCACACTAAAGTGCAATTGTAGCATGCTGGGTATATTATAGTGGCCCAGCGCACATAATAGCCAGGATTGTTTGCTGTTCCAAGTTCTTATAGTGATCAAATGATGGAATGGAGACTTCAGTTTTCAAAAAAGAGTTTTATATTTAAAAATATAAAAACAATATCACAAACAAATAGATAAACTCTATCAGTAAAACACACGTTTCTCAGCGCTAACCACGCTGTTTCCTCAGGCAGGTAATACTGATATGTGATTGAAGTCTCCTATTTATGTAACCCTTAGCCAGCGAGGTCGCAGGCTACACCCAGGTAACACCCTTTTCCACAGGTGTTGCTGTAATTAGTTCTACAATGCATCAATATAGCAACATATTTTATCCTATCAAACACACAATAACATTGCACAAATGACATCATTGTTTGCATATAAATCTGTGACACAAGATTTTTCATTCCAAATATACATTCATAGTAAAATCAAGTTAAAAATTTAATAGGATTAAAAAACCCTCTGTATATCAGTAACACACTTGAATAAATGTACCTTATAATGGTTTTACCTTTTTTAACTGGAGGTCCTTATTATTATATATGTTCGATATAGCCTTTCAATAGCCTACACATTATCTTCAAGATGCAGTTTGTTATATTTGGTAATCCAATTCGATAGTTTTAAAGTACTGACCAATCAAATTGTACAAGGTGTAAGACTAACACCTGGTAGCCGCATATTGTTTAGAGCATGTTCCGGTGTAAGGTTTTAATAGCCAGTATGTTGACCCTTCAACCTACGTATATTGACAGCTTCTGTGGTATATACATATGTGTATTAAGCGCATTACTCCCAACATTCTATAAGAAAAATTAGTGTATCCCAGTGTATTATGTTCTACAATTGATTCGTTATGGTAGAATGTATATTACTGTGTGGAGAACTTTCACAAGTAATCAGCCAATCCAAGTGTGACCTAAAAGTAGGTGTGTAAGTTATAACCAATGGCTGTAGGTGATTGAATTTTAATACAACCCATATGGCTGAAAGTTTGTGACACTCTCTGCTATCAACCTTCTCAATGCTTACGGCTCAATCGCCTTTCAACAGCTGCAATTACTACTATCACAGCTAAAAGACACACTAACCTCCTACAATAGCGTATAAGCAATATATAAAGTATATTAATTCAAACCCTCCACGGATCGAATAGGTGTATGGTGTCTTGTGTATAACCCTAATGGTGAATTTACGTATTCTATAATATGATGCCGCTCCTAAAACCCCCAGCCCACAATGACCAAATCTATATAGGGGTTTGTCCAATCCAGCCAATGGCTGTGAATGGTTCTATTGAGCGCTAAAAACGTTTTCTTTCTTTCTTAAAATGTCTTAGCCTTTATCCTTGCTATGGTAGTACTAGCACTAAAAAATATAATACTATGGCTATACCTAATAACTATAGTAAATAATAAGAGTAAAATATGTGAAAAAATGTAAATGAGTTGATCAAAATAACTGATATCTATAAGTGCAGGTATGTATCTAAATATAACTAAATGGGGATGTTAGTAGGATAAGTCCCTAAGGAAAGAATGATATATCTATGAACATTAATGCAAATACAAGTATAAGTGGAACAACTATATACAGGGAGTGCAGAATTAATAGGCAAATGAGTATTTTGACCACATCATCCTCTTTATGCATGTTGTCTTACTCCAAGCTGTATAGGCTCGAAAGCCTACTACCAATTAAGCATATTAGGTGATGTGCATCTCTGTAATGAGAAGGGGTGTGGTCTAATGACATCAACACCCTATATCAGGTGTGCATAATTATTAGGCAACTTCCTTTCCTTTCCTTTGGCAAAATGGGTCAAAAGAAGGACTTGACAGGCTCAGAAAAGTCAAAAATAGTGAGATATCTTGCAGAGGTATGCAGCACTCTTAAAATTGCAAAGCTTCTGAAGCGTGATCATCGAACAATCAAGCGTTCCATTCAAAATAGTCAACAGGGTCGCAAGAAGCGTGTGGAAAAACCAAGGCGCAAAATAACTGCCCATGAACTGAGAAAAGTCAAGCGTGCAGCTGCCAAGATGCCACTTGCCACCAGTTTGGCCATATTTCAGAGCTGCAACATCACTGGAGTGCCCAAAAGCACAAGGTGTGCAATACTCAGAGACATGGCCAAGGTAAGAAAGGCTGAAAGACGACCACCACTGAACAAGACACACAAGCTGAAACGTCAAGACTGGGCCAAGAAATATCTCAAGACTGATTTTTCTAAGGTTTTATGGACTGATGAAATGAGAGTGAGTCTTGATGGGCCAGATGGATGGGCCCGTGGCTGGATTGGTAAAGGGCAGAGAGCTCCAGTCCGACTCAGACGCCAGCAAGGTGGAGGTGCAGTACTGGTTTGGGCTGGTATCATCAAAGATGAGCTTGTGGGGCCTTTTCTGGTTGAGGATGGAGTCAAGCTCAACTCCCAGTCCTACTGCCAGTTTCTGGAAGACACCTTCTTCAAGCAGTGGTACAGGAAGAAGTCTGCATCCTTCAAGAAAAACATGATTTTCATGCAGGACAATGCTCCATCACACGCGTCCAAGTACTCCACAGCGTGGCTGGCAAGAAAGGGTATAAAAGAAGAAAATCTAATGACATGGCCTCCTTGTTCACCTGATCTGAACCCCATTGAGAACCTGTGGTCCATCATCAAATGTGAGATTTACAAGGAGGGAAAACAGTACACCTCTCTGAACAGTGTCTGGGAGGCTGTGGTTGCTGCTGCACGCAATGTTGATGGTGAACAGATCAAAACACTGACAGAATCCATGGATGGCAGGCTTTTGAGTGTCCTTGCAAAGAAAGGTGGCTATATTGGTCACTGATTTGTTTTTGTTTTGTTTTTGAATGTCAGAAATGTATATTTGTGAATGTTGAGATGTTATATTGGTTTCACTGGTAAAAATAAATAATTGAAATGGGTATATATTTGTTTTTTGTTAAGTTGCCTAATAATTATGCACAGTAATAGTCACCTGCACACACAGATATCCCCCTAAAATAGCTATAACTAAAAACAAACTAAAAACTACTTCCAAAACTATTCAGCTTTGATATTAATGAGTTTTTTGGGTTCATTGAGAACATGGTTGTTGTTCAATAATAAAATTAATCCTCAAAAATACAACTTGCCTAATAATTCTGCACTCCCTGTAGATAGGGTATGATAACCAGTGTAGTTGAAAACTAATAAGTCATGATAGTGTACTGAATATTAGTGTAATCTATAAATAAGTATCTATATATATATATAGAACATCATATACCTATTATTTATATGACAAAATCAACAGTATATGTGGAGTGTATAAACTAATATAACTTGTATGAATGTGATATAATTGCGGTGTGCTAAACTAATAAATTATGTGATAAAAGTGTGTATGAATATTAAATGAATAAAAGTGCTAATATGTATGTATAAAAATAAATGCCATATAAGTGGTCTGATGTATTAAAAATAATAAAAATTTATATGTAATTGACTAACTTCCAATGTGATTTCATGTGACTAATAATAAATTGCATTCTATGGCAGTGTACTTAACTACTGAATAATGCCAACTAAAAAATGTGTGAAACATACAGGGAGTGCAGAATTATTAGGCAAGTTGTATTTTTGAGGAATTTTATTATTGAACAACAACCATGTTCTCAATGAACCCAAAAAACTCATTAATATCAAAGCTGAATATTTTTGGAAGTAGTTTTTAGTTTGTTTTTAGTTTTAGCTATTTTAGGGGGATATCTGTGTGTGCAGGTGACTATTACTGTGCATAATTATTAGGCAACTTAACAAAAAACAAATATATACCCATTTCAATTATTTATTTTTACCAGTGAAACCAATATAACATCTCAACATTCACAAATATACATTTCTGACATTCAAAAACAAAACAAAAATAAATCAGTTACCAATATAGCCACCTTTCTTTGCAAGGACACTCAAAAGCCTGCCATCCATGGATTCTGTCAGTGTTTTGATCTGTTCACCATCAACATTGTGTGCAGCAGCAACCACAGCCTCCAAGACACTGTTCAGAGAGGTGTACTGTTTTCCCTCCTTGTAAATCTCACATTTGATGATGGACCACAGGTTCTCAATGGGGTTCAGATAAGGTGAACAAGGAGGCCATGTCATTAGATTTTCTTCTTTTATACCCTTTCTTGCCAGCCACGCTGTGGAGTACTTGGACGCGTGTGATGGAGCATTGTCCTGCATGAAAATCATGTTTTTCTTGAAGGATGCAGACTTCTTCCTGTACCACTGCTTGAAGAAGGTGTCTTCCAGAAACTGGCAGTAGGACTGGGAGTTGAGCTTGACTCCATCCTCAACCCGAAAAGGCCCCACAAGCTCATCTTTGATGATACCAGCCCAAACCAGTACTCCACCTCCACCTTGCTGGCGTCTGAGTCGGACTGGAGCTCTCTGCCCTTTACCAATCCAGCCACGGGCCCATCCATCTGGCCCATCAAGACTCACTCTCATTTCATCAGTCCATAAAACCTTAGAAAAATCAGTCTTAAGATATTTCTTTGCCCAGTCTTGACGTTTCAGCTTGTGTGTCTTGTTCAGTGGTGGTCGTCTTTCAGCCTTTCTTACCTTGGCCATGTCTCTGAGTATTGCACACCTTGTGCTTTTGGGCACTCCAGTGATGTTGCAGCTCTGAAATATAGCCAAACTGGTGGCAAGTGGCATCTTGGCAGCTGCACGCTTGACTTTTCTCAGTTCATGGGCAGTTATTTTGCGCCTTGGTTTTTCCACACGCTTCTTGCGACCCTGTTGACTATTTTGAATGAAACGCTTGATTGTTCGATGATCACGCTTCAGAAGCTTTGCAATTTTAAGAGTGCTGCATCCCTCTGCAAGATATCTCACTATTTATGACTTTTCTGAGCCTGTCAAGTCCTTCTTTTGACCCATTTTGCCAAAGGAAAGGAAGTTGCCTAATAATTATGCACACCTGATATAGGGTGTTGATGTCATTAGACCACACCCCTTCTCATTACAGAGATGCACATCACCTAATATGCTTAATTGGTAGTAGGCTTTCGAGCCTATACAGCTTGGAGTAAGACAACATGCATAAAGAGGATGATGTGGTCAAAATACTCATTTGCCTAATAATTCTGCACTCCCTCTATATTACTAGTGTGTATATAATTGTAAAAACAATATTGTTGGTGTGATATATTATTAAATAATCAAAATAAATATAAGTGAGAAACTCATGATATAGTGTGAAATATATAAGTGTTTTTTTAAATATATAAATGTTGAAAAATTGATATATGAGTGTATTGTATCCTAGTGTAATGTATATACTTCATTATCTGCTTACTAAGGCATCAAAAACATAATGTAAATGAGTGAATGTTAAATGAGTATGTCTATATTTAAAAAGCTGCAGTGTCTATTACTTCATTAAGACCCTCTGGATGCAAATTTATATATCCAGAAGGTCTCTCTTTGATGAAGTTTTGACATTCTATTTTGTGAGTTACTTTTTGTAACAATTTCCAATGGAGTAATATTCATAAAACATTTGTTTGGGCCATGAAATGATAGGTGATGTCTGGAAGTGCTATATTTTTCAGATCCACTTAGAATACATCTAAGATGTTCTGACCATCATTGTCTAATTTTTCTACAGGTGCGGCCTATGTACTGTAGGCCACAAATACAGGTTATACAGTAAACAACATATGTAGAATTACAGGTTATTTTTTGTGTTAGTGTGAACGATTCTCCTGTACTGTGTGATTTGATAGTTTTTACCCCGTTAGTAATACTGCATCTGCTCTTGTTACATCTGTAAGTGCCAGTCTGAGATGTCTGGTTATAAGTTAATTGTTTAGAACCTCTATTACAAGGAACACTGGATATTTGTTTACACATCACTACTTTACTTGGTGCTAGTTTTTCTTTTATTGTCGTTGCTCGTCTAAAAATACATTGAGGTTTATCGCCTAAGATAGATTTAAAGATCGGATCTCTTTTTAATAGAGTCCAATGTTTAGATAAAATTTTCTTGATTTCCTTATGGTTGTCATTATATCTTGTGATAAAAGTGGATTCATATCCTGAATCAAAAGTAGGTTCTATCTTATTTTTGCTTGTTAGTAACTCTTTCCTATTGAGGGAATGTGCCCTCTGATAGCTTTGTTCTATAAGTTCTTCAGGGTAGTGTTTTTCCTTAAACCTATCTTTAAGAATAAGACTTTGTGTATCATATGTGGTAGTATCTGTACAGTTTCTTCGTATTCTTCTGAACCGACTGTAAGGTATATTCAATTTCCAACTGGAATAATGGTTACTATAGTAATCTAACAGATTATTACTATCCACTGTTTTAAAAAAACGGGCAATATTTGACATGATTATCTACATCCCACATGAGGGAGACATCTAGAAAATCTATCTTATCTTCTTGTATGTTCCATGTGAACTGAATGCCCATGTTGTTCATATTTAATTTATTTTGGAAAGCAGTAAGTGAGTGTAGGGGACCTTTCCAAAGAAATAACAGGTAATCTATGTAACGGCCATAGAAGACCAGATTTTGCTCCCATCTAGTGTTATAAATATAACTGGATTCAAAATAACCCATGAAAAGATTTG
Organism: Bombina bombina; assembly: GCF_027579735.1. Classification (NCBI taxonomy): domain Eukaryota; kingdom Metazoa; phylum Chordata; class Amphibia; order Anura; family Bombinatoridae; genus Bombina; species Bombina bombina. Next base: position 961,871,968 of record NC_069504.1, read on the forward strand.
CGAAGCTGGGAGCAAATCTGGTCCCCATGGCCGTTCCCTTGATCTGAATATAGAAGTTGTCTAAAAACTGAAAATAGTTGTGGGTTAAAATAAAACCAATCAGGTCTAACAGATAATTTTTTTGAATGTCTGGCATGTATAGATCTTCACTAAGCATGTATAGATCTACAAAAAAATAATCTATGGACTTCAAAAATTAGTTTTGGAGGATTTTGAAAAACTTCCCTCACGTGGTAATAAACATAGTAACATTTGGCAAAATGAAAAAAGGCTCTTTTTGAACTAACAAGAGATTAAAACTATTGTTATTCGCCAGGCCGATAAAGGCAGAGGGATAGTGATTCAGAATTATGTTGATTATCTAAACGAAGCACACAGGATAGTATTGGATAAGGAATATTACAAAAAACTAGATCAAGATCCAACAGATACATTCACAAAATAATTAATCAAATTGATTACTTTTGGACACAATAAGGGCATTCTCAACAACAAAGAAAAAAATGTCCTAATTCCGAAAAGTCCTAATATTCCCTACTATTATCACTTGCCAAAAATACATAAGCAGTTACATTATCCACCTGGTAGGTCAATAATTGCAGGGATGAACAGTATAACTGATAACCTTTCATCATACATAGATTTTTTTCTTCAAAGATATGTAGTGCAATTACGATCCTACATTAGGGATACCACTGATCTTTTACTTAAGCTTTCAAACGAAAAACAAAATCATCTCTATTGGGTATCTTGTGACGTCAGTTCACTTTATTCAAACATCTCACATGATATAGGTTTGAATTCCATAGATTATTTTTTAAGTGAAGATCTATACATGCCAGACATTCAAAAAAATTATCTGTTAGACCTGATTGGTTTTATTTTAACCCACAACTATTTTCAGCTTTTAGACAACTTCTATATTCAGATCAAGGGAACGGCCATGGGGACCAGATTTGCTCCCAGCTTCGCGAATCTTTTCATGGGTTATTTTGAATCCAGTTATATTTATAACACTAGATGGGAGCAAAATCTGGTCTTCTATGGCCGTTACATAGATGACCTGTTATTTCTTTGGAAAGGTCCCCTACACTCACTTACCACTTTCCAAAATGAATTAAATATGAACAACATGGGTATTCAGTTCACATGGAACATACAAGAAGATAAGATAGATTTTCTAGATGTCTCCTACATGTGGGATGTAGATAATCATGTCAAATCTTGCACGTTTTTTAAAACAGTGGATAGTAATAATCTGTTAGATTACTATAGTAACCATTATTCCAGTTGGAAATTGAACATACCTTACAGTCAGTTCAGAAGAATACAAAGAAACTGTACAGATACTACCACATACGATACACAAAGTCTTATTCTTAAAGATAGGTTTAAGGAAAAACACTACCCTGAAGAACATATAGAACAAAGCTATCAGAGGGCACGTTCCTTCAAAAGGAAAGAGTTACTAACAAGCAAAAATAAGATAGAACCTACTTTTGATTCAGGATATGAATCCACTTTTATCACAAGATATAATGACAACCATAAGGAAATCAAGAACATTTTATCTAAACATTGGACTCTATTAAAAAGAGATCCGGGGGGGGGGGAGGGGGAGTGGAGCTAACCACCAAGCAGAGCAGACGCTTTCACATAGAGCTCTTCAAACTAATCCTATATTGAGCCACTAAATGCTATTATTCCCTTGGAAACACCTTCATTTTTATCTCTATGCACATGCCTTATTAAGGGGTGCTTGAAACAGCTCATTAGGCAGAGATTAGACAAAGAAAGATCCAGCACAAAGCTCCGGTATGAAGCGTCTCTGAGCCGCCATTTTAGCCCTTATCTTCTTACTACTTAAGGCGGATTCATTAACAACATCACCGCATAGCATGTTGCCAGCTCATAAACGAACGGGATAAGACCTGGACCTTCTACCAGACTTTCCCTAATTATAATTTTACTGCACCTGCTTTGCCTAGTAGAGACTTTCTCATTATTGTTGCACTCGGAGCTGCGGAAACCCCCCCCCCCCCTTACCCCTCTACTTCCTTTATCTTCATATTGGTGTCGGGACCGGGAGCTGCTGAAAGACAGCTACAGGGGACAGTGTCTATACCACTCTTGGGACACAGCCTACATACGGCTACCTTGCCTCTTTCAGAGATATGGCACCTCAGGTACAAGAAGACATGAGGCTGCATCGATCGACGGCCCACTACGCTGATCTTCAGCAAAGCCTTCGGGCACTCAGGGAGCTTGCCAAATGCCTCCTGCAAGTCATGAGGGAGACTCCGCAACAGAGGAGGATTGTGTCCCTACCGGAAACCGCCAGAAAGCACCACGTAAGTCACAGAGCACAGTCTGCTGCCAAACCAGCTTTAACGACTGCGTGTGCATCACTACACCCTAGGACTTTGAACTTAAGGCCAATATCTCGTAGTCACCCTAAGGTTGAGGCAATTTTGAGAGCAGTCAAGAACGATCCACACACAACTTCACTACGGGAGACCCCCAGCCATCAAACAAAGAAAATACGTCTAAGACTCTTAACACTACCTAAGAATAACTATGGCCTAATTTGCTGTTTTACCCAGAGCCTTCTCAGCTCCCTGTCAGGTCAAATCAGGGATCTGGAGGAATTATTGACCCAAACTTATGCCTCAGTTTCATATTGCCTGCTTTGCCCAAGTTCTGGTGTGGGTTAGGGGTGCTGGTCAACATATACAGCCTGCTGGATATAGCTCTAGTGACTGATAATTTCCTCCTTTTTCTTTTGTTTCTGTTTTTACATGGCCCCTTCCCCTTATTATTTATCTATTTGAAAAGGGGCAGAAGAAGCTGCAGATTAACATTTAGGTGCCTCTAATAAACCTCTTAGTATACCCTCTCCACCTATAACCGTAAGATAATGTAATCCCTGTAGATATGCCCCATATAATATTACTCTAATTACTCATTCCCTTTCCATGTTTTCCCCCTCCCTTACTCTAATTACTCATTCCCTCTCCATGTTTCCCCCCTCCCACCCAGGGTATGTTATGTATTTATGCTTCTAACATCCCCGTTGGGTTATGCATACTCATATTTAACCATTACAATGTTGATATTTAGAAGTGTATCCCTCACATGTTTGTTCTATAAGATGTACTTAGGATGTGACTTCTGGTACTTGGAATCTCTAATTATGTAAGTGGTCTCCACCATTGCACTGGGGCGGGCTTATATATGGTTTTTAAATTATTGCATCCAATGTTCTATGCTTGTATTTAAGTAACTACGTCAGGGGAGGCATCTTTTCCCTTTTTACTTTACTGCCTTGTTGCCTTGATAGAATGTTCAGATTAGAAAATGTACTTAAAGGCAATGGATCACACAACAAGCAGCTTTGGTTCCTGACCTTAGATACCTACAAACTGACATGATTATCCCTCTTCTCACACTATCTACCTTCTCACCTGGTTGTTCTACTGCCCTCTTGTAGACAACACTCTCTCTATTTCCTTCTATAATGTGAGCGGCTTTTGCCCGCTGCTTTTTCTTTCTTCTCCCTATCCCACAAGGCCTAAGAATGGCCGTTGCATAAGCTAACTCCCCACTTCTGGCTATTATTACAATAGAATGGTAAAGAATATTATTTAATATAGACGTGGGGACCCTCTCTAAGTTAATATAACAAAAATGAAGTTTCATTTTATATAGCTCATAGTTCCTTTTTCGCACCATCAGGGCACTTTATACGATGTCACCTTTGCATGCTCACCTTACATTGTTCTTCTTTTATGTTTACAATTGCACTAAACCTAAACATGCTGTTTGATATTTCCGATGGGTAAGATATCCCTTTGTACAGCTCAAAACCTTGTTATTAGCAAAGACCTGTAAGGTTCTTTTTTTTTTTTTTTTTTTTTCTGTTTTTCCTTTTTGAATGACCAGCATGTCACAATAATTATTTGTGGTGCTCTGTATTATTTTCCGCTGATGAGCGAACACTGTATATTGTATTTCTCTTTTCTTTTTGAAACTTCAATAAAAAATGTTTAAAAAAAATAAATAAAAAAAAAGAGATCCGGTCTTTAAATCTATCTTAGGCGATAAACCTCAATGTACTTTTAGACGAGCACCGACAATAAAAGAAAAACTAGCACCAAGTAAAGTAGTGATGTGTAAACAAATATCCAGTGTTCCCGGTAATAGAGGTTCTAAACAATTAACTTATAACCAGACATCTCAGACTGGCGCTTACAGATGTAACAAGAGCAGATGCAGTATGTGCAAATATATTACTAACGGGGTAAAAACTATCAAATCACACAGTACAGGAGAATCGTTCTGTTTACTGTATAACCTGCATTTGTGGCCTACAGTACATAGGCCGCACCTGTAGAAAAATTAGATAACGATGGTCAGAACATCTTAGATGTATTCTAAGAGGATCTGAAAAATATAGCACTTCCAGACATCACCTATCGTTTCATGGCACAAACAAATGTTTTATGAATATTACTCCATTGGAAATTGTTACAAAAAGTAACTCACAAAATAGAATGTCAAAACTTCGTCAAAGAGAGACCTTCTGGATATATAAATTTGCATCTTTGTATCCAGAGGGTCTTAATGAAGTAATAGACACTGCAGCTTTTAAAATATAGACATACTCATTTAACATTTACTCATTTACATTATGTTTTTGATGCATTAGTAAGCAGATAATGAAGTATATACATTACACTAGGATTAAATACACTCATATATCAATTTTTCAACATTTATATATTTAAAAAAACACATATATTTCACACTATATCATGAGTTTCTCACTTATATTTATTTTGATTATTTAATAATATATCACACCAACAATATTGTTTTTACAATTATATACACACTAGTAATATACACATTTTTTAGTTGGCATTATTCAGTAGTTAAGTACACTGCCATAGAATGCAATTTATTATTAGTCATATGAAATCACATTGGAAGTTAGTCACTTACATATACATTTTTATTATTTTTAATACATCAGACCACTTATATGGCATTTATTTTTATACATACATATTAGCACTTTTATTCATTTAATATTCATACACACTTTTATCACATAATTTATTAGTTTAGCACACCGCTATTATATCACATTTATACAAGATATATTAGTTTATACACTCCACATAAACTGTTGATTTTGTCAAATAAATAATATGTATATGATGTTCTATATATATATATATATATATCGATACTTATTTATAGATTACACTAATATTCAGTACACTATTATGACTTATTAGTTTTCAACTACACTGGTTATCATACTCTATATAGTTGTTCCGCTCACACTTGTATTTGCATTAATTTACATAGATATATCATTCTTTCCTTAGGGACTTATCCTACTAACATCCCCATTTAGTTATATTTAGATACATACCTGCACTTATAAATATCAGTTATTTTGATCAACTCATTTACATTTTTTCACATATTTTACTCTTATTATTTACTATAGTTATTAGGTATAGCCATAGTATTATATTTTTTAGTGCTAGTACTACCATAGCAAGGATAAAGGCTAAGACAGTGGCGAACATTTTAAGAAATAAATAAAAAAAATTTAGCGCTCAATAGAACCATTCACAGCCATTGGCTGGATTGGACAAACCCCTATATAGATTTGGTCATTGTGGGCTGGGGGTTTTAGGAGCGGCATCATATTATAGAATACGTAAATTCACCATTAGGGTTATACACAAGACACCATACACCTGTTCGATCTGTGGAGGGTTTGAATTAATATACTTTATATATTGCTTATACGCTATTGTAGGAGGTTAGTGTGTCTTTTAGCTGTGATAGTAGTAATTGCAGCTGTTGAAAGGTGATTGAGCCGTAAGCATTTAGAAGGTTGAGAGCAGAGAGTGTCACGAACTTTCAGTCATACGGGTTATATTAAAATTCAATCACCTACAGCCATTGGTTATAACTTACACACCTACTTTTAGGTCACACTTGAATTGGCTGATTACTTGTGAAACTTCTCCAGACAGTAATATACATTCTACCATAACGAATCAATTGTAGAACATAATACACTGGGATACACTAACTTTTCTTATAAAATGTTGGGATTAATGCGCTTAATACACATACGTATATACCACAGAAGCTGTCAATATACGTAGGTTGAAGGGTCAACATACTGGCTATTATGCTGACTCCGGAACATGCTCTAAACAATATGCAGCTACCGGGTGTTAGTCTTACACCTTGTACAATTTGATTGGTCAGTACTTTAAAAATATCGAATTGGATTACCAAATATAACAAACTGCATCTTGAAGATAATGTGTAGGCTATTGAAAGGCTATATCGAACATATATAATAATAAGGACCTCCAGTTAAAAAAGGTAAAACCATTATAAGGTACATTTGTTCAAGTGTGTTACTGATATACAGAGGGTTTTTTAATCCTATTACATTTTTAACTTGATTTTACTATGTATATATTTGGAATGAAGAATCTTGTGTCACAGATTTATATGCAAACAATGATGTCATTTGTGCAATGTTATTGTGTGTTTGATAGGATAAAATATGTTGCAATATTGATGCATTGTAGAACTAATTACAGCAGCACCTGTGGAAAAAGGTGTTACCTGGGTGTAGCCTGCAACTTCACTGGCTAAGGGTTACATAAACAGGAGACTTCAGTCACATATCAGTATTACCTGCCTGAGGAAACAGCGTGGTTAGCGCTGAGAAACGCGTAGCGTGTTTTACTGATAGATTTTATCTATTTGTTTGTGATATTGTTTTTATATTTTTAAATATAAAACTCTTTTTTGAAAACTGAAGTCTCCATTCCATCATTTGATCACTATAAGAACTTGGAACAGCAAACAATCCTGGCTATTATGTGCGCTGGGCCACTATAATATACCCAGCATGCTACAATTGCACTTTAGTGTGCTTTACACTGTGTGAGTATCCATCTGTTGGGAACAGTTAGTGGGTTGTATACTACTAACTCATCTGCACTAGGAGTCGCCCTCTGTATTTTTTCCATTTTACAGCTTCTTGTGAGTACCACTGAGCACCCAGGGCTGAGCATGTTGCAGGGTCATGGGATGTGTACCCGGTCCGGTCTAGGAGGGCAGTCCCCTTCCGTGTTTTGTATATGACTGGGGTGATTACATAAGCCTGTGCACCCTTCACTTGTTTCCAGTTTGTTTGGATTGAGAGCTTGCATTGTGTGGCTGTTTTAGGGTCCCAGGTTTTTGGAAAGGACTTTGACGTGGTACCTGGGCTTGTCCCATTTGGCCAGATGCGGTAACTAACCTTTCCATTTTTGCTTTTAATCTTAGCTGTGAGCTTGCTGGTGAGTGCAGGGTTTTCTCTGTGTGGTGTATTAATTTGTTCTGTAATTTCCGCTATGGTTCTTGCACCTGGACCTGTCTGGGGTTAACTGCCTGTGACTCTGGGACAGCACAGCTTCTTGTGAGTGCCACTGAGCACCCAGGGCTGAGCATTTTGCAGGGTCATGGGATGTGTACCCGGTCCGGTCTAGGAGTGCAGTCCCCTTCTGTGTTTTGTATATGACTGGGGTGATTACATAAGCCTGTGCACCCTTCACTTGTTCCCAGTTTGTTTGGATTGAGAGCTTGCATTGTGTGGCTGTTTTAAAGTCCCAGGTTTTTGGAAAGGACCTTGACGTGGTACCTGGGCTTGTCCCATTTGGCCAGGTGCGGTAACTAACCTTTCCATGTTAGTTTTTAATCTTAGCTGTGAGCTTGCTAGTGAGTGCAGGGTTTTCTCTGTGTGCTGTATTAATTTGTTTTGTAATTTCCCCTATGGTTCTTGCACCCAGACCTGTCTGGGGTTAACTGCCTGTGACTCTGGGGACAGCACAGCTTCCTGTGAGTGCAACTGAGCACCCAGGGCTGAGCATTTTGCAGGGCCATGGGATGTGTACCCGGTCCGGTCTAGGAGTGCAGTCCCCTTCCGTGTTTTGTATATGACTGGGGTGATTACATAAGCCTGTGCACCCTTCACTTGTTCCCAGTTTGTTTGGATTGAGAGCTTGCATTGTGTGGCAGTTTTAAAGTCCCAGGTTTTTGGAAAGGACCTTGACGTGGTACCTGGGCTTGTCCCATTTAGCCAGGTGCGGTAACTAACCTTTCCATGTTAGCTTTTAATCTTAGCTGTGAGCTTGCTAGTGAGTGCAGGGTTTTCTCTGTGTGTTGTATTAATTTCTTTTGTAATTTCCCCTATGGTTCTTGCACCCAGACCTGTCTGGGGTTAACTGCCTGTGACTCTGGGGACAGCACAGCTTCCTGTGAGTGCAACTGAGCACCCAGGGCTGAGCATTTTGCAGGGTCATGGGATGTGTACCCGGTCCGGTCTAAGAGTGTAGTCCCCTTCCTTGTTTTGTATATGACTGGGGTGATTACATAAGCCTGTGCATCCTTCACTTGTTCCCAGTTTGTTTGGATTGAGAGCTTGCATTGTGTGGCTGTTTTAGGGTCCCAGGTTTTTGGAAAGGACCTTGACGTGGTACCTGGGCTGAGCATGTTGCAGGGTCATGGGAAGTGTACCCAGTCCAGTCTAGGAGTGCAGTCCCCTTCCGTGTTTTGTGTGTATGTATATATATATATATATATATATATATATATATATGAATATCTCTTTAAAAATACCATATTCCCCTATGTGCATAACATTGGAATCATGTATAATATTTTCAGTAAATACACATTATAACACATTATTAAAATGAATATTGCATAAATTTGTTTTTACATGTTTTCATCTACTTTACCGCAAAGGGCTCTGATACACTTTTATATATACTGTATATATATATATGTTGGAGGTTTTTTTGGGGGGGCAACAAAAAAACAAAAACAAAGCCAAAAAACCCCCAAACAGTAGATAACTATCAGGGTAAAGGACATAGTAGGCCCGGGCCCTATTAGGGGGCTTGTTGGCCGTGGTATAGGAACTCCATAGGGGATAAGGGGGCGGGCCCTGGGGGGGAGCCACAGGTGAAAAAAGTGGTAGTGGCTACGTAGGAGGAGGGGGGGGGGAATTAGGGCATGATGTAATTCTAGTATTTTTCAGGGTTCACTGTGGAGGAACGAAGGGGTGAAGAGGCTTTAAATGCTAGGAGGGTGGAGTCTGCAGAGCAGCAGGAGCCGAATACAGAGCCACTGCTGGAGCTGGAGGCCAGCGGTGACATTGGGGAGGAAGTTAGTAGGTTGTATACTACTAACTCATCGCCCTCTGTATTTTTTCCATTTTCCAGATTACTTACAGCAACATTTCTTCAGGAGGAGCTGCCCTGGCTTTGGTGCACAGTTAATTGGGACACTGTCAAGTTCCTAGACCACTTACCTAGGCATTATCTCTGCCTTTGAAATTTGTGAGTATTATTCTTTTTTTATCACATTTTGTCATTTTGCATATTGGCTACACTAGGAGGCGCCCTTTCTTTTCTTATCATTTCACAAGAAGCTGTGCTGTCCCCAGAGTCACAGGCAGTTAACCCCAGACAGGTCCTATACTTCTCCCTGCTGAACCAAAAAAGCGAAAAAGGAAAGGAAAAAAGAAGAAAAGGAGACGGAAGGGAAATAAGGGGAAGGTTATATACTCCTTAGCAGATCTGATTCAATATGATATGCTTCTTCCTTCATTAAAACAATTGTTTATTTCTAACCTGGACTGTGTATTCCAAATTTTGCATATAAGGAGATACACAGGTGTCTACTTACTATTTCACTTCCTACTTGTTTAATGTTGCTTGCCTGACACAGTTCTTACTTTTATAATAGCCGGGTCCTTTGAAAGTGGGCTATTTAAACATTGTATCAGCTATATGAATTTTTACAATTGTGGATGCTGACATTATTTTATTTTTTTTTGGCTTGTTTCTAGGTTTATTCTCTAGCACTGTAACTACTTGATATCCATGTTCTTAAAAGCACAATACATTCTGTTAAAAAAATTTTTTGTAAGAAATATCTTAAGAGAATTTATTCCTTTCACTAAGGTGCCAAAGAAAAAAAGAAGGGAATAGGGAGGTAAGGCATTAGGAGGCCACAGATATAGTATACACCTTACACGGTGTGCTGATTTTTCTAAATTAAATAATCACACGTTATAACTCCCCCTCTTGGAGGGTATACCCTCCCTTAGTATCTTGTATGTATCGCTAAATTGTAAATGTCTTTTTTTTTTTGTTGTTGCTTTTTTTTTTTCACTCTCTGATACACCTGGATGTAGTTATCCATGGAAAAATTTGTTCTTTCGAGCAAAAATAAATCCCCCGCCATGCCAGCTAAACTAAAAGAGAAAAGACCAAAAATATTAACGATAGTTGCTATGAAGGTTTGGCAGATACTTCTAATATAGCTCTAAATAATTTGGATTCACAAAGTATTGTTAAACAAATCGCTGATCTCTTATTACCCCAGTTTGACCAGATTGGACAGGATTTCTCACTTCTCTCTGAGGAGGTTAAACAGTTCACCAATAGACTAAATTAAGCTGAAAATAGGATCTCCAACTTAAAAGATACCAATTATAAAATGGAGCAAGCATTGGAGTCCCAACTAGCCAAGAATAGAATTACTCAAACAAGATTAGATGAGCTGGAAGACCGCTCACATAGAAATAATCTCAGAATTATTGGGGTACCTGAAACCTCAGAATTTCAAGATCTACTGCAATTTACTTTGGTTCAGCTTCCCCAAATTCTAGGATTACCATCTATGCAAGTAGAAAGAGCCCATAGGCTTTGTCCCTTCAGAGATTACACTGAGGGTTTTACCAAAACTCGACCAATTATGGTCAAATATTTAAGATATCAGGATAAGATTAACATTCTAAGGAAATATAGAAAGACATTTCCCCTGATACCAGCAAGATCCTACTATTTCAGGATTATTCCTCAGAAACTTCCCAAAAAAGATGAAATATGACGCCCATTTGCACTAAACTAATCAAAGCAGGTATTCAAGCTACATTAATGTACCGAGCCAAGATTAGGTTCCTAAATACGGACATGTGTCAGTTGTTTTAAATAATGTCGAAGATGCTAACTTATACATATCGAAAAATGTCCCTGATCTTGCAGTCTAAATGGTCTTGCTAAGTTATCACAACGATACTATGTTACAATTTTTCATTTTAAAAAAGGGTTCTGTAAACGGTTTTGTTTTGTTTGTTTTTTTTTTGTGTTGTTTTATGACTAATCAATTTGAAATCATGCTAAATTATAACTCTGCAAAAAGATTTTGTCACTCTACTAGCTTAACATTTTGGTATTCCTTTTGGCTATGTTGAGGGGGTGACACCATGTTGACTCTAAGGGTAAATACCCCTTGCCCCTTTTTTTTCTCTTTCTCCCCCTACCCCTCTCTCCTCCCCCCTCGCTTCCTTCCTTCCACTGGATTTATAATCTGTTTAAATTATAGGATCCTCGCAATTGAACTCGATGTAGAGGAATTATATATCATTCATCATCTAGAGGTAGAAGCTATGAAACTAGTAATATGCAATTTATATGGTCCAAATAAACTGGATAAAACCTTTTGGGATAATCTCCAAATCAAATTACTGCAGTTTTGTTCTTAAAATAAACGCCTAGATTTAGAGTTCTGCGTTAGCTGTCCAAACCAGCGTTAGGGGGTCCTAACGCTGGTTTTGGCCGCCCGCTGGTATTTAGAGTCAGTCAGGAAAGGGTCTAATGCTCACTTTCCAGCTGCGACTTTTCCATACCGCAGATCCCCTTACGTCAATTGCGTATCCTATCTTTTCAATGGGATCTTTCTAATGCTGGTATTTAGAGTCTTGGCCGAAGTGAGCGTTAGAACTCTAACGACAAAACTCCAGCCGCAGAAAAAAGTCAGGAGTTAAGAGCTTTATGGGCTAACGCCAGTTCATAAAGCTCTTAACTACTGTGCTCTAAAGTACACTAACACCCATAAACTACCTATGTACCCCTAAACCAAGGTCCCCCCACATCGCCGCCACTATAATTAAATTTTTTAACCCCTAATCTGCCGACCGCACACCGCCGCAACCTACATTATCCCTATGTACCCCTAATCTGCTGACCCTAACATCGCCGACACCTACATAATATTTATTAACCCCTAATCTGCCCCATCAATGTCGCCGCTACCTACCTACACTTATTAACCCCTAATCTGCCGACCGGACCTCGCCGCCACTATAATAAATGTATTAACCCCTAAACCGCCTCACTCCCGACTCAAAAACCCTATAATAAATAGTATTAACCCCTAATCTGCCCTCCCTAACATCGCTGACACCTAACTTCAAGTATTAATCCCTAATCTGCCGACCGGACCTCACCGCTACTATAATAAATGTATTAACCCCTAAATCTAAGTCTAACCCTAACCCTAACACCCCCCTAAATTAAATATAATTTAAATCTAACGAAATAAAATAAATCTTATTAAATAAATTATTCCTATTTAAAGCTAAATACTTACCTGTAAAATAAACCCTAATATAGCTACAATATAAATAATAATTCCATTGTAGCTATTTTAGGATTTATATTTATTTTACAGGCAACTTTGTATTTATTTTAACCAGGTACAATAGCTATTAAATAGTTACTAACTATTTAATAGCTACCTAGTTAAAATAATTACAAAATTACCAGTAAAATAAATCCTAACCTAAGTTATAATTAAACTTAACACTACACTATCAATAAATTAATTAAATAAACTACCTACAATTATCTACAATTAAATCAACTAAACTAAATTACAAAAAAAACAAAACACTAAATTACAAAAAATAAATAAAGATTACAAGAATTTTTAAGTAATTACACCTACTCTAAGCCCACTAAAAAAATAACACAGCCCCCCAAAATAAAAAAATGCCCTACCCTATTCTAAAATAAAAAGTTTACAGCTCTTTTACCTTACCAGCCCTTAAAAGGGCCTTTTGCGGGGCATGACCCAAAGAAAACAGCTCTTTTGCCTGTAAAAAAACATACAATACCCCCCCCAACTTTACAACCCACCACCTACATACCCCTAATCTAACCCAAACCCCCCTTAAAAAAACCTAACACTAAGCCCCTGAAGATCTCCCTACCTTATCTTCACCACGCCGGGTATCACCGATCCGTCCAGAAGAGGCTCCGAAGTCTTCATCCTATCCGGCAAGAAGAGGTCCATAAGAGGCTCCGAAGTCTTCATCCTATCCAGCAAGAAGAGGACATCCAGACCGGCAAACATCTTCATCCAAGCGGCATCTTCTATCTCCATCCATCCGACGAGGAGCGGCTCCATCTTCAAGACCTCCGGCACGGAACATCCTCTTCTCCCGATGACTAGACGACGAATGAAGGTTCCTTTAAGGGATGTCATCCAAGATGGCGTCCCTCGAATTCCGATTGGCTGATAGGATTCTATCAGCCAATCGGAATTAAGGTAGGAAAAATCTGATTGGCTGATTGAATCAGCCAATCAGATTCAAGTTCAATCGGATTGGCTGATCCAATCAGCCAATCAGATTGAGCTCGCATTCTATTGGTTGTTCCGATCAACCAATAGAATCCGAGCTCAATCTGATTGGCTGATCCAATCAGCCAATCGGATTGAACTTGAATCTGATTGCTGATTCAATCAGCCAATCAGATTTTTCCTACCTTAATTCCGATTGGCTGATAGAATCCTATCAGCCAATCGGAATTCGAGGGATGCCATCTTGGATGACGTCACTTAAAGGAACCTTCATTTGTCGTCTAGTCGTCGGGAGAAGAGGATGTTCCGCGCCGGAGGTCTTGAAGATGGTGCCGCTCCTCGTCGGATGGATGAAGATAGAATATGCCGCTTGGATGAAGATGTTTGCCAGTCCGGATGTCCTCTTCTTGCCGGATAAGATGAAGACTTCGTAGCCTCTTCTGGATCTCTTCTTGCCGGATAGGATGAAGACTTCGGAGCCTCTTCTGGACGGATCGGTAATACCCGGCGTGGTGAAGATAAGGTAGGGAGATCTTCAGGGGCTTAGTGTTAGGTTTTTTTAAGGGGGGTTTGGGTTAGATTAGGGGTATGTGGGTGGTAGGTTGTAATGTTGGGGGGGGTATTGTATGTTTTTTACAGGCAAAAGAGCTGTTTTCTTTGGAGCATGCCCCGCAAAGGCCCTTTTAAGGGCTGGTAAGGTAAAAGAGCTGTAAACTTTTTATTTTAGAATAGGGTAGGGCATTTTTTTATTTTGGGGGGCTTTGTTATTTTTTTAGGGGGCTTAGAGTAGGTGTAATTAGTTTAAAATTCTTGTAATCTTTTTTTATTTTTTGTAATTTAGTTTAGTTGATTTAATTGTAGATAATTATAGGTAGTTTATTTAATTCATTTATTGATAGTGTAGTGTTAGGTTTACTTGTAACTTAGGTTAGGATTTATTTTACTGGTAATTTTGTAATTATTTTAACTAGGTAGCTATTAAATAGTTATTAACTATTTAATAGCTATTGTACCTGGTTAAAATAAATACAAAGTTGCCTGTAAAATAAATATTAATCCTAAAATAGCTACAATATAATTATTCATTATATTGTAGCTATATTAGGGTTTATTTTACAGGTAAGTATTTAGCTTTAAGTAGGAATAATTTATTTAATAAGATTTATTTTATTTAAATTATATTTAACTTAGGGGGGGTTTTACGGTTAGACTTAGCTTTAGGGGTTAATAAATTTATTATAGTAGCGGTGAGGTCCGGTCGGCAGATTAGGGATTAATACTTGAAGTTAGGTGTCAGCGATGTTAGGGAGGGCAGATTAGGGGTTAATACTATTTATTATAGGGTTTTTGAGTCGGGAGTGCGGCAGTTTAGGGGTTAATACATTTATTATAGTGGCAGCGAGGTCCAGTCGGCAGATTAGGGGTTAAGAAGTGTAGGAAGCGGCGACGTTGGGGGGGTAGATTAGGGGGTAATAAATATAATATAGGGGTTGGGCGGTGTTAGGGGCAGCAGATTAGGGGTACATAGCTATAATGTAGGTTGCGGCGGTGTCCGGAGCAGAAGATTAGGGGTTAAAAGTGTAATGCAGGGGTCAGCGATAGCTGGGGCGGCAGATTAGGGGTTAATAAATGTAAGGTTAGGGGTGTTTAGACTTGGGGTACATGTTAGGGTGTTAGGTGCAGACTTAGGAAGTGTTTCCCCATAGGAAACAATGGGGCTGCGTTAGGAGCTGAACGCTGCTTTTTTGCAGGTGTTAGGTTTTTTTTCAGCTCAAACTGCCCGATTGTTTCCTATGGGGGAATCGTGCACAAGCACATTTTTGAAGCTGGCCGCGTCCGTAAGCAACGCTGGTATTGAGGGTTGAAGTGGCGGTAAATATGCCTGTACGCTCCATTTTTGGAGCCTAACGCAGCCCTTAAGAGAACTCTAAATACCAGCGTTGTTTAAAAGGTGCGGGGGGAAAAAAACATGCGTACCTAACGCACCTCTTCTAACGCAAAACTCTAAATCTAGGCGTTAGTTATTGCGGGTGATTTTAACGCAGTCATGTTTCCAGCCCTAGATAGACTTAAACTGCCTAAAAATCAAAACAGCAAATATGAAGCAAAGCTACTAAGAAATGTTACCTCCTCTTTGGATTAAAAGATTATTTCGAGGATTCAGAACCCAGACACTAAAATATTTACATGCAAATCCAAATCTCATCAGACAATGTCTAGGCTTGATGCATTTTTTGTGAATGGAAAAATGTTAGGTTTAAAGATTTAAAACCGACATTAAGGAAATTACCCTGTCAGACTGTGCAATTATAGTACTTGATCTAAATATAAGGGCGCTTAATCCTAATAATATTAGGAGATTTTTCTTTCCTAGATATCTCTCCTCTGATCCCACTTTAAAAACTGGCTGAAAGCACGCTGGACAGAGTTTTACAATTTTAAAGCTCACTATAAAGACAAAATTGAAATTCTGTGGGAAACATTTAAGGCGGTTATCAGAGGTGAGATTAAAGCTTTCATGGTACTGAGGAAACGGAAAGCACAAGCATGAGATATTCAGTTAGTAAATCAGCTTCGCAATGCTTTCAATGTTTATATTAGTGACATGTCTAAAGAAAAACTGCAAAAAGAGAGATCTGAACTAACAACATACTTTGCCATACTTGCTATAGATTGAGAAAAAGCCTTTGACAGGGTCACATGGGACCTTCTTGAACTTTGTGCAGTTGATTTATAATAATTCTAAAGCTTCTATTCTAGTTAATGGACTCCCTACAGTGTACATCTCTCTTCAAAAAGGGACCAGACAGGGCTGCCCCCTCTTGTTTAATTGTGCAATTGAACCTCTGGCAATACTTCTTAGAAGAGAATTAGAAGGAATACAAATAGTTCATATCCAAGTATTGGTCTCTTTGTACACAGACGACTTACTGATTTTTCTTAAAGACTCATAAAAGAATATCCCATTAATCTAACAAATTATGGATTATTTTGGCTCTTTCTCTGCGTATAAGGTTAACTGAAGCAAGTCTGAAATATTGTGGTTATATAAATAGTTTACAAAATATTCATTTTTCTGTAGCAAGCAATTACATTAAATATCCGGGTATCAAAATATCCAGGAATCCTAATGAACACCTTAAATTATGCACCATTATGGGTTGATATTAATAAAGATTTGCTTAACTGGCTAAAATTCCCTTTTTCCCTGACTGGCAAAATCCATTTAATAAAGACGATTATATTCCCCAAAATTCTTTATGTAATGCAAAGTATTCCCCTATTCATTACTAGGAAAGGTCTTGTATTTTTCAGACAGATTTTCTATGGAACAAAGAGAGGAAAGCTATGGCTTATATTGGATTGACTCTGCCATGGGTCAATCTTCCTGATATATATATTTACAATTGGGTCTGTATAGGAAAATTAGCCCTTGACTGGATCACAGACTCTGAATATTATACGCCCCTGTCTTTAGATGAACAATTAACTAAGCCCTATTCTGTGAAAGAAAGCTCTGCTACATCTCATAAAGAATAACTTACCAGAAAAAAATAAAAATATATTAAGCATAAAAAATATTATATTAGCTTTGTATAAAATCTGTAGATGTCTGGGGATTGACTCCTCCTTTTCTAAATGTTTGCCCATTGTTGGAAACTCCAAATTTTCCTATGCTTTAGATTCCAAAATTTGGGAAGAGAAAAGTTGGGAAGAGAAGGGCTTAGTTTACATATTTCAACTGCAACATACTAATTTGACCTGCAAATCATTTAACAACCTTAAAGATGAATTTAATATACTCCATAAGCAATTTTGTGCCTACTTACAGATACATCATTACCTTGTGGAACTGGTTAAAAACCAAGCCTATATTCAGGCTTGGGATCACCTGGTTCCTGCCATTAATCTTTATAAAACTGGGAAAAGAGCTATCTCTACTATCTATAAAACTATCAAGAATTATCAGAGTACTGATAACCTACTTAGGCCTCGCTTCCATTGAGTCGTTAAAAATGGAGCCGTAAGCTACCGAAGCGGCCGACAGCTAAAAGTAATTTACGGCTTCATTTTAGTACCAGGTTTCCATTGAAATATTTTGCAGATAGCGTGCAGTCGCTCTTTTCGTGTAGCTGTAAGTTAACGTTGTGTTAACGCTTCCATCTGATGTCGGATTTCTTGAAAATCAATTAGTTGCTAAGGTAACCCGACCTTATGCTATAGAATTTACGTTTAACGTCCGTGCTCCTTACCGGTGATCACCTCTCAAGAAAAATAAAGATACACTTATCCATATTTTTAATAATCAAATACTATTTTTTAATATAATTATATTTACCACTTCATAAATATAAGTAATATGTATTGCTGCCCTAGGCATAGGTCTAGTTTGCATTCTGTAGATATGTTCTTACATATATTATTATATTTAAATATATACTGATATTTCTATTAGAATATAAGTTTAACTATTCCTATACATGAGACAACAATAAATATTACTTATAACAATTTATTTCTACATTTAAACACTTGCATTATTTGCCAGCTTTATAATTTCAATAGAAAATAGGTCTCAAAAAGCACAATTTTCCTCTTTTACACCTAGTTGAACTGGGTGTAATATTTCTCAATGTATCGACAGCCTCCGACAGTATATTAACGGTTTGCGCTTTCATTGGAAACCTGGTATAATTTATCGATTAACGGCTTCTATTACTTTCTATGGGACGCGAAGATTTTTTCGGCAGCCGGAGTCCAGCTGCCGATATTGAGGTATAACGCGCCATTGGAAACAGTCGATAAATGATATTGCTTTCGACAGCATATTTAACGGTTTGCGAGTGCACGCAAACTGAATTACGACTCAATGGAAGCGAGCCCTGTGAATTTCGAACAACTGGCAGTTTAAAGGTGTAACCCCCAAAGTAGAATCAATTCAAAATAGTTTCACTCAAGTGGACAAAACCATGATTTCTATAGAATGGAGAGAATCGCACATGAAAATACTGATTAAAATATATTTCACACCAGCTATGATAGCTAAATGGGAGAAAAGACCAATAAGGGCTCCATGTACTAAGCCGTCAATTCATCCGTCATTGTAGACGCGGATAAACTCGCCGTTACTCGCCGCGGGCGAAATGGTGTCCGCTGTCGCTATGTACTAATATTCCCCCAATAAATAGACAAGTCTAGCCCGCCGCGAGCAGTTGCGGATTGTTGATAAATTTGACGCCTCGCTCGCCGCGACTAAGCTGATGGTACTTAACTTTCAGTTGAATTGTCTGGCCAATTATTAACACGTGACATGCAAGGTGTCACGAACATCATAGTAGTCGCGGGATATTTTGCTCCTATAAAAGTTCAACTTATCTAAACAACTTTATTATTGTTCAAAATTTTTTGAAGAGTGATAACAGAGCGTTATTTTTGTAATATTTATTTACAATTTGGATATGGCTTCATCTGGATCTGATAATATATAAATATTAATATAAAAATAATTATAAAGATTGACAACTAACAATACAAATTTAAATAGATTACTCTTTAATTACAGTCGGCAAATTGGGCGCAATTTATGTACATGGAAATGAGAGACAAATTAGACGCCAGTTATGCTGTAAGTACAATGCTGATATTACTGCCTTTTATATATGTCTAGACTGGCGTCTAGATTGACTTTCCTATTGTTTTGTACCTTGCCCGCCACCTAAAAGGTGGCGAGGCAAAAATAGCGAGGTGGGAGCGGAAATTGTAGCGAGCGGACAAATAGATTTTTTAGTACATTCGTTTTTTGGCGAGTTGGTGGTCAAATGTGTCTAATTACAGTGAAAAATGGAGCGGTAGCGAGGTTTGGCGGATAAGTACGCTCGCAATTTTAAAGATGCGAGTTTTAACATAATTGACGGCTTTGTACATATCAGTTTGCGAGTTTTGACGCGAGATTTGTTGCGGGTAGCTCGCTGACTGCTTAGTACATGGAGCCCTAAGTTCCTGTAGTAAGTGCAGACTCCCTGCGGCAGATGTATATATCATTGTTTTTGGAAATGCCCCAAAATTAAAAAATTCTGGTATAAAATCAATTTTTGGCTCATTTAAATTACTATATGTGCATATATTTCTACTACCTAACAATTCAATGGATTTCTAAGAAAAGTCCACAATTGGCTAAATTCCAAAACTTACTGTTAAATCAGATGACCCTTGATCAATATGATAAAGCCATTAATTTAGAAAAAAAAGGCAAATGCTTTTTTTTCAAAATGGATGCCATTAATCAGCTTCCTACCTAAAGAAAGTAAAATACAGATAATGCTCCCCTTTCGAGGCTCGATATTTGTAGAAGAGGCTATGCTAAGAGGAGATTTACCTAGTCTGTATGGCTTGGGGGGAGGGAAGAAAGGGGTATGGAATTTTTTTTTCTGTTCCTTTTCGCCCGTTTGACTTAACTATACAAAATAAAATAAAAAATTCAATTTTTGTTTATATTGTACTTTAAAAACTCTTATTATTTTATTATTTAATTGGGATCAGGGTTACCCTATTGAAGAAAATTATGTAACAGTGATTTTGCTGTTTTTTTGTTATTCTTTTCTATGTTTTGTGATATAAACTTTAATAAAAAGATATTTAAAAAAAGAATACGCAGTTGGGTTAGCGTTTATCAGCATATGAGTTAGCGCATATGTTAATATGTAATCAGGATTGCGCATATGAGAATATCCGATCGAGTTAGTGTGCAAATAGGGTGTTAATCCCAACTTTTTTTCTCCATTGACTTCTATGGGGAGTTTATGCTCAATGGGTTTTTACTTTCAACTCATAATACAAGCACAACCCGACAAGTGCAAATTTTTACTTCTAGCGCAATTAGCTTTTTAGCGTAAGCGCCAAATAACGCTCTTTACTCGTAATCTGGGCCTATATCAGTGTTTTGCAAAAATGTAATCCATTTTCAAGAGCACTAGACGGCAGCACAATTGGAAACTTTTTTTTAAACGGTACGCTCTGTCTGAATCACAAAAGAACATTTTTGGGTTTCATATCCCTTTAAATTTTTTTTTTCTTCAAAGCTGCCTGGAAACTGAAATTAAATTTCTAATTATAAATGTGTTCCATTTACAATTGAATTCACAATGACGGTTATCAGAACAACAGTGTTTACCGAGGCAATTGTAAATTCCAATATGTTTTTTTTTTTTTTTAAATATAATGCAAAATCTTTCTTCAACAATAGACTAAAATCACATCATAATTTGTTTTTCCATTGGAAAACCTCTAGGTTAGTTTGAAGCACACTTGTCGAGATATAGTGAATTAGGGGATCCAATCAGCTACAGTGTGCAGCATATAATGCTGTGAAACAGAGGTCAGCTCATGTATTATTGAATAAAAGCAATGGTTACGTGCTATATTGTGAAGTAAATCATTCTGGTTGATTGTGTTTAATGTAGCAAGCTAGGGCATCATTTATCCTCAGAGCATTTCTGAAATATTCAGTTTTTTTAAGTCTGATATAGCTTTCAAGCTGTGTTACCTACATAAGAGAGACAGAGAAACCTGTGTTAGTAAATTGGTAAAGATAAATGTATGCATTACAGCTTTTACATTTAAAGGAACATTACATACAGTGGAATTGCATAGTCAACCAATGCACAACAAAAATACAATTAAATAACACATTTTAAATTTCAAATGAGAAGTGTTTTTTTTCCAGACAAATTACAAAGTTTCCTTTCATTTCCCTGTCCCCTGCATCATGTGACCGCTATCAGCTAATCACAGATTCATATGCATTCATACTGTGAACTCTTGCACATGTTCTGTAGCTGGTGCCTCAGAAACAGCTAGATTACGAGTTTTGAGCGCTATAGGGAAATTAACGACCGCCACAAAAGCAGCGGTATTTCACCTCCCTATAGCGCAGCTATTAAAGGTTTTGAAAAACCCGGCTTGTGCGGGTGATATGGTGGCGTTGAGCTCCATACTGCACCCAAATACAAGCAGAGTTTTGACGTGCTTGTGCACGATTTCTCCATAGACATCAATGGGGAGAGTTGGCTAAAAACAAACTAACACCTGCGATTGTGAAAACAAAAGCTCCGTAACGCAGCGCCATTGATGTCTATGGGGAAAGAAAAAGTTATGTTTAAACCTAACACCCTAACATAGAAACCATGTCTAAACACCCCTAATCTGCCGCCCCGACATCGCCGCAACCTACATAATGTTATTAACCCCTAATCTGCTGCCCCTAACATCGCCGCCACCTAAATACACTTATTAACCCCTAATCTGCTGCCCTTAACATCGCCGCAACATTACAGTTATTAACCCCTAATCTGCTGCCCTAACATCGCCGCAACATTACAGTTATTAACCCCTAATCTACTGCCCTAACATCGCCGCCACCTAAATACACTTATTTACCCCTAATCTGCCACCCCAATGTCGACGCCACAATACTAAAGTTATTAACCCCTAAACCTCTGACCTCCCACATCACTAACACTACATATATATATTAACCCCAAAACCTAAACCTAACATAACCCTAACCCTAAGCATAGGTCTAACCCTAACGTAACCCTGAACCTAACCCTAATCCTAACACCCCCTAACTTAAATATAATTAAAATAAATCTAAATAAAACTTACAATTATTACCTAAATAACCTATTTAAAACTAAATAGATACTTACCTGTAAAATAAAACCTAAGCTAGCTACAATATAACTAATAGTTACATTGTAGCTAGCTTAGGTTTTATTTTTATTTGACAGGTAAGTTTGTATTTATTTTAACTAGGTAGAATAGTTAGTAAATAGTTATTAACTATTTAATAACTACCTAGTTAAAATAAATACAAAGTTACCTGTAAAATAAAACCTAACCTGCCTTACACTAAAAACTAACATTACAATAAAATAAAAAAAATAAATTATTCAAATACAATTATCTAAATTACAAAAAAAAATAAACACTAAATTACACAAAATAAAAAATGAAATTATCAAAAATAAAATCTAATTACTCCTAATCTAATAGCCCTATCAAAATAAAAAAGCCCCCCCAAAATATAAAAACCCTAGCCTACACTAAACTGCCAATAGCCCTTAAAAGGGCCTTTTGTGGGGCATTGCCCCAAAGAAATCAGCTCTTTTACTTGTAAAAAAAAAAAAATACAAACACCACCCAACAGTAAAACCCAAACCCACACAACCAAACCCCCCAAATAAAAACCTATCTAAATAAACCTAAGATAACCATTGCCCTGAAAAGGGCATTTGGATGGGCATTGGCCTTAAAAGGGCATTTAGCTCTTTTACATTGCCCAAAACCCTACTCTAAAAATAAAACCCACCCAATAAACCCTTAAAAAAACTTAACACTAACCCAGGCAGCAGAAGTCTTCATCCAAGCGGACAGAAGTCATCATCGAAGCCGGCAGAAGTCTTCATCCAAGCAGGCAGAAGTCTTCATCCAGACAGCATCTTCTATCTTCATCCATCCGGCGCGGAGCGAGTCCATCTTCAACACATCCGGCGAGGAGCATCCTCTTCTTCCGATCGCCGCTGTAGAATGAAGTTTCCCTTTAAGTGACGTCATCCAAGTGAGCAGTACACTCTATAACCACAAGATACATACCACTACTGACTTTAGATGGTGGTGGTATGTTTCTTGTGGTTATAGAGTGTACTGCTCACTTTTTGGCCTCCCAGGCAACCTTGTAATACCGGCACTATGGAAGTCCCATTGAAAAAGGTACTGACGTTGCTTGACGGCCAAAAGGTGTGCAGGACACCTATACCTACAAGACTTGTAATAGCGATGTTAGTGAAAAAGCAGCGTTATAATGCATAACGATGCTTTTTCACTCATAACGCCAAACTCGTAATCTAACTGAAAAAAATCTTCAAATTACATAATCTGAATCGTGAAAGTTTAATTTTGACTTTTATGTTCCTTTAAGTTGGAATTGAATTTCACAGCTTTGGCACTATTTAAAGGGACAGTGTACTGCAAAATTGTATTTTCCTTAATGTAATTCTAATGACTTGTTATACCAGCTGCAGAAAAATGTATTTTGTATATAAAATAGCTGGTTTTGTTCTTTGAAACCACAACCCATTAAATTGGGCTGACGTTGCAGGTAAAATGATATCTCGTTATTTTATCACTTTCTGTACACACACATGCGTCATATTATATCTGTCTGTAAACCAAAGTCCAGTACTTAGAGAGAACAATGGAAAATTAACATTTTATTACTTATCTATCCTACACCCCACTGGCGGTGTAATTTCTATTGCTGGCTGTGTTTCATAGCTTGTCAATAGCCTATACTTAAGTATATAAACAAATTAAATAAGAGAAAATTTGAGGGTAAACCATCCCTTTAAGTGTTTTTACATTAAGGTCATTATGATAAAAATGTATTCCCCATAAACGGCCAGATTATGAGTGACTCGCTAATTACGCAAGAGTATAAAGGTGTTTATTGCGGGTGTGTGCATGTTTCGGAAAGTGTTGATAGTAAATGCGATCGCTTGATTCCATCTTCAACACATCCGGCACAGAGCATCCTCTTCTTCCGATCGCCGTTGTAGAATGAAGTTTCCCTTTAGGTGACGTCATCCAAGATGGCGTCCCTTACATTCTGATTGGCCAATAGGAATTAAAGGTGAAAAAATCCTATTGGCTGTTGCAATCAGCCAATAGGATTGAGCTTTCATCCTATTGGCTGATCCAATCAGCCAATAGGATTGAGCTCGCATTCTATTGGCTGATTGGAATAGCCAATAGAATGCAAGCTCAATCCTATTGGCTGATTGGATCAGCCAATAGGATGAAAACAATCCTATTGACTGATTGCAACAGCCAATAGGATTGTTTCACCTTTAATTCCTATTGGCTGATAGGGTTAGGGTTAGACTTAGGCTTAGGGTTATGTTAGGGTTAGGTTTAGGGGTTAATATATTTATGTAGTGATGTGGGAGGGCGGCGGTTTAGGGGTTAATAGGTTTATTATAGCGGTGGTGTGGGCGGACGCCAGATTAGTGGTTAATAATATTTAAATAGTGTTTGCCATGCGGGAGGACGGTGGTTTCGGGGTTAATAGGTTTATTATAGTGGCGACAATGTCGGGGAGCGGCGCAATAGGGGTTAATACATTTTTTAAGTGGTGGCAATGTCCGGAGTGGCAGTTAGGGGTTAATTAATTTATTATAGTGTTTGCAATGCGGGAGAGCCTCGGTTTAGGGGTTAATAGGTAGTTTATGGGTGTTAGTGTACTTTTTAACACTTTAGTTATGAGTTTTATGCTACAGCTTTGTAACGTAAAACTCATAACTACTGACTTTAGATGGCGGTATGTATCTTGTGGTTATAGAGTGTACCGCTCACTTTTTGGCCTCCCAGGCAACCTTGTAATAACGGCGCTATGGAAGTCCCATTGAAAAAGGACTTTTTAAAAAGTGCGGTACTGACGTTGCGTGACAGCCAAAAGGTGTGCGGGACACCTATACCTACAAGACTTGTAATAGCGACGTTAGGGAAAAAGCAGCGTTATAATGCATAACTATGCTTTTTCACTCATAACGCCAAACTTGTAATCTAGCTGATAGTGCATACAATTTGAAAACAGAAGTAAACTGAAAAAATCTTCAAATTACATAATCTGAATCGTGAAAGTTTAATTTTGACTTTTATGTTCCTTTAAGTTGGAATTGAATTTCACAGCTTTGGCACTATTTAAAGGGACAGTGTATTGCAAAATTGTATTTTCCTTAATGTAATTCCAATGACTTGTTATACCAGCTGCAGAAAAATGTATGAGAAATTTCTTGTTTATGTTTATTTTTGTATATAAAATAGCTAGTTTTGTTCTTTGAAACCACAACCCATTAAATTGGGCTGACGTTGCAGGTAAAATTATATCTCGTTATTTTATCACTTTCTGTACACAAACATGCGTCATATCTGTCTGTATACCAAAGTCCAGTACTTAGAGAGAACAATGGAAAATTAACATTTTATTACTTATCTCTCCTACACCCCACTGGTGGTGTAATTTCTTTTGCTGGCTGTGTTTACATAGCTTGTCAATAGCCTATACTTAAGTAAATAAACAAATGAAATTAAAAAAAATTGAGGGTAAACCATCCCTTTAAGTGTTTTCACATTAAGGTCATTATGCTAAAAATGTATTCCCCATAAACGGCCAGATTATGAGTGACGCGCTAATTACGCAAGAGTATAAAGGTGTTTATTGCGGGTGTGTGCATGTTTTGGAAAGTGTTGATAGTAAATGCGATCGCTTGAGCTCAATTGAAGTTAACACGCGTCCTCAGAGCTCATGTTAACTGTTTCACAAAACCAAAAATTGTCACAAAACACGTAAAAAATACATTAAAAAATTCAGTTACCATCATAATAACACCATCTAATAAAAATTATTAAAAAAATATTGCACAAAAAGTTAGAAATATGTATTGATGAATAAATAGAACATATTCTGCTAGGTGAAGAACATTAAAATGTGAAATATTCATATTTTCATGTCGGGTTAGCGCACTTGAGAATATGTGATCGGGTTTGCGTGCGAGTAGAGTGTTTTTTCTCCATTGTCTTCTATGTGGGAATACATTAATACACATGCAATATTTGAAGGTCGTCTTTTTCGCACATCAGGTTAGCGCTCAAACAAAAATATATTACTTTTAACTTATAATACGAGCGCTACCCAACGTGTGCAAAAACCTTACGTCTAGCAGAGTTAGTGTGTGCGAGCAGGAGCACTCAATACCGCTTTACTTGTAATCTGGCCCAAAATGTTTACTTACCTGTATTAAGAAAATCCTTTGTGATGTGATTTTGATTATTTGTACTGCCTGCATTTCCTGTAATTAATTTGGAAATAGTGTTTTTCTATTGTCACTACAGAGCATGGCATGATTCAGAAACCTGACCCTAAAATATGCTACACAGTGATAACCTGATCTTTATGATAGCTCTATTATATCTCACCATAAAGGGCCACTGTAAATATTTTAACATAAACACATTCAATACACAATGCTAATTTTAATAGCAAAATGACAGCAGCTCTGCCAAAAGCAATGCACAGTTTACAAATGAGCAAGCTGTACAAAGAGAAATGATCTTATGAATCTGAAGTAGGTAGAACTTGTGAACTGTACAGAATAAATAAAAAATACCTACAATTTAGAGTATATTTTTTTATGAAAACGTTTCCTTCACACTTATTTCTTATCTAGAGTATTTTGGGCCAGCTTACAAATAGTGCAAAAATATTTCACAAAAACGTAATAAGGGCTCAAAGATATGAGGTCTCAGGTGTAAGAAAAAAAAGGCAGGCAAATG
Organism: Bombina bombina; assembly: GCF_027579735.1. Lineage (NCBI taxonomy): Eukaryota > Metazoa > Chordata > Amphibia > Anura > Bombinatoridae > Bombina > Bombina bombina. Next base: position 961,898,887 of record NC_069504.1, read on the forward strand.
GATTTAACATAGAGATACATACATATACATGTCTATATATATATATATTTATATGTGTGTACATATGCATTTATGCATTTATGTATTTATGTTTATATATATATTTACAGACATATAAACACATAAATACATATGTATACACACACACATTCCAATGTTTTTTACATAGCAGAATATGTTCTATGCATTTTAAATAGATATTCATATATATATATATATATATATATATATATATATATATATATATATATATATATATATATATATATATATCTGTATTTGTAAATAGATATTCCTATATATATATATATATGTATTTGTAAATAGATATTCCTATATATATCTGTATATATAAATATATCTTAATGCAAAAAACCCCCATTATATATATATATATATATATATATATATATATATATATATATATAAAGAAATAGAACATCTTCTTCTATGTGAAGAACATTGGAATGATAAATTATTAATATTTTCATGCCGGGTTTGAGAGCGAGTAGGGTGTTAGGTATTTTTCCCACTTTTCATAACCTGTGAGAGATATCCTCAATTTGACTTTTTGCGCACATCAGGTTAGTGCTTGAGCCACAACATTTTACACACAAAACCTTACTTGTAGCGGAGATAGCACGTGAGTGGGAGCGTTAAATACCGCTCCACTCGTAATGTGGCCCATTATGTTTTATCTAGAAGCTGCTTGCTTTATGGATTTAGCTGTTCCTAAAGGGTTAAACATATAGAGGAAAGTAACACAATACATGTAATCCCTTGCTATTACCACAATAAATACACATGGAGATAGAGAAGATTTGTTTTTGACTATTATGTCACTTTAATTACCATACTTCTCTTTTTCATTCACCTTGCATTCTGTCTCCTCCATTCTTCTCTTACACATTCATAGCTTTCATCTCACTTGACAGTTTCATTCTCTACCATTGCAATACATTCTAAGTAGTAACTTTAGTTTGTCAAATAGCCAGGCCTTGTTGATATATAGTAGTGCCCTGATTGACTGGCAAAAGGATGTATTTGTGCTTGCAAAGCAGAAATAGGCACTCTGGTCTAAAATTGTATAAACATAAATAGTGTGCAGATGTATTTGTGTAAAAGAAATGTTATACTACTTCAAACAAAGGACATGAAAAATGTATGAAAAACACCACCGGCAACATAGAAAACATCATAAATATATCTGCACATATGTTTTCGTTACCTTGTGCTTACCTTGTAGTTTTTGAGAAAATAAAAAGTATCAGCACAACTAGCTAGTAAAGAACAATACATATATTGTAGCATTGCACTTTCTTCATCTGGTTCTGAGAGAAAAAAAATTGTAACAAGCGTATAAAAATAACCTAAGAATTTTGTCAAGAATAAAATATTGTGGACGTGCATATTGCAGTACTCAATGAAAATTATTAAACTCCAATTAATGTATTATTATTATTGTTTATAAAGCATTAACATATTATGCAGTGCTGTAACATTAAGTACACAGTTACGGGGTACAAGAAGCAGAAGACATATATAGACAAAATTATTACAAAAAATAGAGAAAGACAGAATTGCAGTAGTCAAGGTGGGAAATGGTACGTGAGGGAATGAGTATATTAGTGAGTGAGGAAGTGACCAAATTTTACGGTGGAAGCAGCAGGAGTTGGCTAAGGACTTAATGTGTGGAGCAAAATAATGTTCTGTGTCATGTGTGACCCCAAGGCAGTGGGCCTGAAGGCTAGAGTTGATGGCAGATTTGTCCATAGTAAGTCAATGGGGAGATTTTTAAAAGGGAGGAAATAGGAGTTATATTTAAGAGAGGTTCACTCATCCAGGAGGAGATATTAGCTAGGCAGCCAGTGACACGAGTCAGTAGGGAAGAGGAAAAGTCTGGTGCAGAGGGGTAGATTTGGGTGTCATCAGCATAAAGATGAAACTGAATTATGTGTAGACTGAGAAAAGAAGGAGACCTAGAACTGAGCCTTGAGGTACCGCAACAGAGAGGGGAAGAGGAGAGGAGAAGGATACACGGAAGGTATTGTTAGAAAGGTAAGAAGAGAGCTACAATAGAGCTGTGTTACCAATCCCCAAGGATTAAAGGGTCTGGATCAGCAGTGGATGGTCAACAATGTAAAAAGTTGCAGAGAGGTCTAAAAGGATTAGTACTGAGCAGCCACATTTAGACTTGGCAGTAAGCAGTCATTTGTCACCTAGGTGATAACAGTTTCAGTAGAGTGTTGGGGTCAAAGTCAGATAAAAAAAGGGTCGAGAAGATGAGAGAAAGTGGGCTAAGCATTTATAAACAATCTGCTGGAGAAGTTTAGACGCAAGGGAAAGAATAGGGCTTGGGCAATAGTTGCAAGGGTGTGCTGTATTGAGTGACTTTTTTAAGAATAGGTGTAATTAGAGCATGTTTAAAGTATGATGGAAATTTACCAGGTTTAATGGAGAAGCTGAATATGTGTGTGAGGATGGGTGTTAGAATAGGGGAAAGGGACAGGGCTCTGTGAAGAAGAGGAGGAGGTTATTGCGGCTCTCCAACGCAATTAGGTAAGTATGTTAAATATTTAAAAGAAACAAATGAATACTGCAGAAATCGTCATTATTCCTTTGTTTTTTTTTATTTTGTCCTGCATTCATTCAGACATTTGTCATGTTATAACGAGATGAATATCCATGTTTTGTAAACGAATGTGCATTCGTAGCTAAATTAATGCACGTCTAGTTTGAACACATGAACCTCACCATAGCAATGTAATGCTGTATAGCCATTGATCATTGATACTTTCTTTAGCAGTTTTACCTTTTTGTTTTTTTAATATAAAGAAGTATATACATGATCCATCATATAAACTGGGAAAAATGGTTGTTTACAAAGGAAGCAAGATATGCTTAATCTTGTCACAAAACTAGCTAATTAGAAAGGGACATGAAACCCAAAAATTTTCTTTCATGATTCAGATAGAGAATGCAATTTTAAATCACTTTCCAATTTACTTCTATTATTTAATTTGCTTCCTTCTCTCGTTATTCTTTGCTTAAAGGTTTATCTACGTAAGCTCAGGAGCAGCAAAGAACCTAGGTCCTAGCTGCTGATTGGTGGCTGCATATATTTACAGATTGTCTTTGGCTCACCTATGTGTTCAGTTAGAAACCATTAGTGCATTGCTTTCAACAAATGATACCAAGAGAATGAAACAAATTAGATAATAGAAGCAAATTTGAAAGTTGTTTAAAATTGTATTCTCTATCTGAATCATGAAACAACATTTTTTGGGTTTTATGTCCCTTGAAGTAAGGTTTTTATAAGCACAAAAATGAACTAGATTAACTCTAATGTAAATAGATCTGCTTTTAGAGGACATATAAGACTACTTGATTTTTGTTTTTAATATTATAAGGTGATTCAATCTGTTAACTCTGGTGCTACTTGGTCTGACCAGGCCAGATCAGATAATCTATGTATTAACAATACCTTTAATACAAATGTTCTACCTTGATGTATTAAACTTTTATTGGGTATTTCAGATCACAATATCAAAATTGCTATAAGACTTCAAAGGTATTTAGGGTTGTCATTACATTAAACATAGAAAATAATAACGGCTAGATTACGAGTTTTGCGTTATGAGGGGTGCGGTACTAACTTGCAAGTTATTATCACCGCTCACTTCCCTACAGCGCTGGTATTACAGGTTTTAAAAAAACGGCGTTATCAGGCAAGAAGTGAGCGTAGAGCAAAATTGAGCTCCATACCAGCTCGTGCACGATTTCCCCATAGACATCAATGGGGAGAGCCGGCTGAAAAAAAGCCTAACACCTGCAAAAAAGCAACGTAAATCTCCGTAACACAGCCCAATTGATTCCTATGGGGAAACAAAATTTATGTTTACACCTAACACCCTAACATGAACGAGTCTAAACACCCCTAATCTTACACTTATTAACCCCTAATCTGCCGCCCCCGACATCGCTAACACCTACATTATATATTGAATTCCGATTCTATCAGCCAATCGGAATTCAAGGGACGCCATCTTGGATGATGTCATTTAAAGGAACCTTCATTCTTCAAGAAGCCTTCGATTGAAGAGGATGCTCCGCGCCGGATGTCATGAAGATGGAGCTGCTCAGCGCCGGATGGATGAAGATAGAAGATGCCGTCTGGATGAAGACTTCTGCGGGCTTGGATGAAGACTTCGGCCGCTTGGATTTCTGCCGCTTCGTTGAGGATGGATGTCGGGTCTTCAAAAACTGTAAGTGGATCTTCGGGGGTTAGTGTTAGGCTTTTTTAAGGGTTTATTGGGTGGGTTTTATTTTTAGATTAGGGGTTTGGGCACTTGAAAAAGAGCTAAATGCCCTTTTAAGGGCAATGTCCATCCAAATGCCCTTTTCAGGGCAATGGGGAGCTTAGGTTTTTTTTAGCTAGAATTTTATTTGGGGGTGTCATGAACCAAGCCTCCAGACTAAAAAAGGTCTGGGAGGCATTCTGCTTGAAAGGGCTGTGCAGGGATTTGAACCTGTAGCTCTGTGTTTACTACTCTGTTTGCTTGTATGTTGAGCCATAGCCACTTCTAGCAGTTTAGTAGTTTCTAGTGCAATAGCATGCAACTTAAAAGATCTGTGAAGTGAGTACTTGTCTTACTTGTAATTACACCTGTGGAAAACACAGGTGCTCTCAATTTTGGATTTACTAAATCCTGTACAAAACCTCCCTATTTAAGACTGGCAGTTAGGCTGCATATTGTCTTGACATTGTTTCTGTTTTGTCACAAGCCAGAACCTGTTTCCTCTACTTATATACATATTTGGAGGAAGACTTCACCTTTGCACCTGTTTACAAGTTTGTTTCCTGCTTTGTGCAAATCCTGCATTTCAGTTATTACCAGGACAAAGACTTTACCTTTAAACCTGCTACCTGTTTACAAGTTTGTTTCCTGCTTTGTGCAAATCCTGCACTTCAGTTAATACCAGGACAAAGGCTTTACCTTTAAACCTGCTATCTGTTTACAAGCTTATTTCCTGCCTTGTGCAATTCCTGCACTTAAGTTATTACCAGGAGAAAGACTTTACCTTGAAACCTGTTACCTGTTTACAAGGTTGTTTCCTGCTTTGTGCAAATCCTGCACTTCAGTTATTACCAGGAGAAAGACTTTCCTTTTGAATCTGCATCTGTGCTTATTTGTTTGTTCCTTTCCACTCCTGGCTTATGTGGACATAACATACCTGAATAGTATATATTAAAAAATAACCTCTCCCAACGGAAAACTTGTCTGAAGTTACCTTCCGATCAAGAAAAGGTTGTAAAGAACCCTTAACAGAAGAGGAAAAGACTCAGCGAAGACAACTTAACCTCTGTTTCTATTGTGGGGGAACTGGTCACCGCATCACAGGGTGTCCAGTAAGACCCCCTAGAGGATCAAGTCGAGATACAGCCAAGTTTAAAATGGACTCTGATGCTAAGGGAACAAATTATACTTCCACTAGCAAACTGAATGATACCCCTGGAGAGGACCCAGCTATGGACAATACATCTATTCTACAAGCAACCGTTTCTAACACGCTTCAAGAAATGGTACCTGATTTGAAACAGATGGTCATTGGGAGTTCAACTCCAACTACATCCACTACCCATGCCACTGCGTCTGTTTCTGCATCAACCACATTGGGGAACTCTGCAAAAATACTTCCTGGAAATCCTGCACATTACCTTGTCTCTGCCCTGGCTGGAGATCTTTCTAACGAAAGTCACTCATCAGACATAAAATTTGACAAACCTTCCAGCTGAATCAGACTCTGCCAAATTTAAAGATCCACACCTCCCTGCACCTCCTTCACCCAGCTACTCATTGACTGAGAAAGAATTGGATGAGATGGTTGATTTCGATATATATGACACAGATAATGAATTCCTTGACTCTGAAGGAGAGGTCATATCCTACCCGAAGGTACTCTACCCATCAGCCAGTCCATTACAAGCTGCTGGGCATAATCAGGAACCTCCAAATCAAACCGATCTTTGTATTTCAACTTTTGTTATGCCTACAGTGGAATCTTTTATGGGTCCCGAAACTCAGGTAGCTGTTCCAAGGAAAGAATCAACTTCATCTGAATGTATTAGGGCAAATGGAACACTGGTTCGTAAAACCTATCTTCAGATGTTTGATCAGGCTTTGAGCGCCTGGAGTGCTCTCTTTGGAGGGGGCGTCTGTCATGAACCAAGCCTCCAGACTAAAAAGAAAAATGAAAGGTCTGGGAGGCATTCTGCTCGAAAGGGCTGTGCAGGGATTTGAACCTGTGGCTCTATGTTTACTACTCTGTTTGCTTGTATGTTGAGCCACAGCCACTTCTAGCAGTTTAGCAGTTTCTAGTGCAATAGCATGCAACTTAAAAGATTTGTGAAATGAGTACTTGTCTTAATTGTAATTACACCTGTGCAAAACACAGGTGCTCTCAATTTTGGATTTACTCAATCATGTACAAAACCTAAAAATGTAAGCAAGGATAGAGGCGCCTATGGTGCAGGTAAATGGTGGTACAATGAGTGCTAATAGCCCACTCTAACACAATGTACTCACATTTGTTGAAGGCACTCACTTGTGCCTATAGAGGCAGGCTGCCTCTATAGGCACAAGTGAGTGCCTTCAACAAATGTGAGTACATTGTGTTAGAGTGGGCTATTAGCACTCATTGTACCACCATTTACCTGCACCATAGGCGCCTCTATCCTTGCTTACATTTTTAGATCTTCTTCCATCGGATGCTGATAGAGAGCTGCCACCTTTTGCTGTCTTTCACAGCCAGCTGGATTGCTGTTAAAACCCAGCCTGCGTCTACCGGCACAACTGAGTGCCTCCTCCTATTGTGAGTACCTAGTGTTCACATAAGTTTGATATTTTGAAATACCTTTTGATCTGCACCATTGGCGCCTCTTTCTTGTTATTTTATCTTAACAGATTGTTCATGTACAAAACCTCCCTATTTAAGGCTGGCTGTTAGGCTGCATATTGTCTTGACATTTGTTTCTGTTTTGTCACAAGCCAAACCCTGTTTCCTGTACTTATGTACATATTTGGAGGAAGACTTCACCTTTGCACTTGTTTACAAATTTGTTTTCTGCTTTGTGCAAATCCTGCACTTCAGTTATTACCAGGACAAAGACTTTACCTTTAAACCTGTTTACAAGGTTGTTTCCTGCTTTGTGCAAATCCTGCACTTCAGTTATTACCAGGACAATGACTTTACCTTTTAACCTGTTTACAAGGTTGTTTCCTGCTTTGTGCAAATCCTGCACTTCAGTTATTACCAGGACAAAGACTTTACCTTTAAACCTGCTACCTGTTTGCACGTTTGATTCCTGCCTTGTGCAATTCCTGCACTTCAGTTATTACCAGGAGAAAGACTTTACCTTTAAACCTGTTTACAAGGTTGTTTCCTGCTTTGTGCAAATCCTGCACTTCAGTTATTACCAGGACAAAGACTTTACCTTTAAACCTGTTTACAAGTTTGATTCCTGCCTTGTGAAAAATCCTGCACTTCAGTTATTACCAGGAGAAAGACTTTCTTTTTGAATCTGCATCTGTGCTTACTTGTTTGTTCCTTTCCACTCCTGGCGTATGTGGATATAACATACCTGAATAGTATATATTAAAAAATAACCTGCAAGTATTTGCTTAATCAAAGTATTTTGTTATTTAAATAAATCTGATATCTTTTCAATCTATATGGCTTCTACTAATCTTCATTTAAAGCAAATGTTCCAGACAATGAGGCTCTCACAAAATATCCTGAGACAGAACATGACAGGGGGATTGGTTGTGTGGGTGGTGGGTTTTACTGTTGGGGGGTTGTTTGTATTTTTTTTTTTACAGATAAAAGAGTTGATTTCTTTGGGACAATGCCCTGCAAAAGGCCCTTTTAAGGGCTAATGGTAGTTTAGTTTAGGCTAGGTTTTTTTTTTTTTTTGGAGGGGGGGCTTTTTTATTTTTATAGGGCTATAAGATAAGGTGTAATTAGTTTAAATATCTGATAATTTCTTTTTTTATTTTGTGTAATTTAGTGTTTGTTTGTTTTTGTAATTTAGGTAATTGTATTTAATTTATGTAATTTATTTAATTGTAGTGTAAGGTTAGGTGTTAGTGTAAGACAGGTTAGGTTTTATTTTACAGATAAATTTGTATTTATTTTAGCTAGGTAGTTAGTAAATAGTTAATAACTATTTAGTAACTATCTACCTAGTTAAAATAAATACAAACTTACCTGTGAAATAAAAATAAAACCTGAGCTAGCTACAATGTAACTATTAGTTATATTGTAGCTAGCTTAGAGTTTATTTTACAGGTAAGTATTTAGTTTTAAATATGAATTATTTAGTTATTAATAGTAGGTTTTTTTTAGAATTATTTTAATTATATTTAAGTTAGGGGGTGATAGGGTTAGGGTTAGACTTAGGTTTAGGGGTTAATAAATTTAGTATAGTGGCGGCGACATTGTGGGCGGCAGATTAGGGGTTAATAAATGTAGGTAGGTGATGGCGATGTTAGGGGCAGCAGATTAGGGGTTAATAATATTTAACTAGTGTTTGTGATGCGGTAGTGCGGCGGTTTAGGGGTTAATATGTTTATTATAGTGGCGGCGATGTCCGGAGTGGCAGATTAGGGGTTAATATTTTTATTTTAGTGTTTGCGATGCAGGAGGGCCTCGGTTTAGGGGTTAATAGGTAGTTTATGGGTGTTAGTGTACTTTTTAGCACTTTAGTTATGAGTTTTATGTTACAGCTTTGTAGCGTAAAACCCATTACTACTGACTTTCAGTTTATGGTTTGGATCTTGACGGTATTGGCCGCTCACTTTTTGGCCTCCCAGGCAGACTCGTAATACCGGCGCTATGGAAGTCCCATTGAAAAAAGGACTTTTTGAAAGCTGCGGTAATTACGTTGCGTTACGGCCAAAAAAGTGTGCGGTGCAGCTAAACCTGCAAGACTCGTAATACCAGCGGTAGTGAAAAAGAGCCTTAACGCTGCTTTTTCACCCATAACGCAAAACTCGTAATCTAGCCGTAAGATAGTTATAAGGATGTGCTATTGAAAAACTATTCTGCCCATGTGAGAATAATAAAATGTTGCTGTTTTAAAAAAAAAAAAAAAACTTTCATAATCCCATAACATTGTGTAAACCAGATTTGATGGTTTATATCTATGGTTGTATGGAACCAAATTATTCTAGGAAAAGCCTATCCCATGAAGTCTGTCTTCATGCCATGTTTCATTAACATTTGTGCCACAGTTTTGGCTATCTTCATATTGCCAAATGCGAAAGAAGAGAAGAAATTCACTGTGTAATTTCAGGGTTTGTAGTGATTGCAGTTTGAAGTAAACTGACAAATTTATTTTGAACTTTAAGAGTCATAAATACTTAAAAATATGTTTGTTTAGTTACAAATGCACATTCATTAAAGGGACACTGAACCCCAATTTTTTTTTCTGGATTCAGATAGAGCATGACATTTTAAGCAACTTTCTAATTTACTCCTATTATCAAATTTTCTTCATACTCTTGGTATCTTAATTTGAAATGCAAGAATGTATGTTTAGATGCCGGCCTATTTTTGGTGAACAACCTGGGTTGTCCTTGCTGATTGGTGGATAAATTCATCCACCAATGAAAAAGTGCTGTCCAGAGTTCGGAATAAAGAAAAAGCTTAGGGGGGGGGGCGTGTCTGGATGGTGTCCATGTTGGAAGCAAAAGAGAGAGCTCCAGCTCTGATCTGACTAATTGGCGGATTATCTGTGAATACAGATGCCATCGACAGAAATTAACTTTAGACCAGGAGCTGGGTGAAGTCACCGCACCTAAGGACACTACTTTTGTATCGATCACCTCAGCTGGAGGCCCAATACAGACCATGCAACAATTAGGCAGTGGCCTACAGCAAGTCTCCTAATATCCACTCCCTCCCAGGTCACCCGGATAACACAGGGATTGTCTAACACTACTTCCCCACACAACCGCCTTCTACTTCTATATTATATACTCAATTAACCGACCACTTATTGAGGGTCTGATCTCAGCATGGATTCCCAGGCTTTAGAACATGCCATCAGGGGTCTGTTAGCGGATCTGGGTTGCAAAATGCAAGCACACTTTGACAGCCTACACCAGTCGCTACTCTCAGAGAACGCCACAGATGCTGGAAGACTATGGGGAAGTAGTGATGGAACTATCTCACAGAGTGCATCCCACGATACTGTACCCCAAGCTTCTGACTCATCAACTGAATCCCTAACTGGACCGCAGATCGCTAGTGAGATTATGCAAAATGCCAGACTGTGCGATGGCCCTGCTCTGACTGCTATGGAAAAGTACAGCCCGGCTGCTCAAACGATACCACGATCGGCCAGTATATCTCCGCCTGCAAAGAAGGCACTGCTCATTGGTGTTAAAGCTGTTTTGAACACGCACGGACCGGCCGCTCAGCGGTTCCCGCAACTAGCCAGTATACCCCCATTCACAACGCAATTGCAGCCCATTGGAGACATTACTATCTCCATTAGTTACCTCTACATCACTGGTTTTGGAATAGAGTTGCTCCCCTCAGTGGTTCTTCTGTACGTGGACCGGGAAGGCATATGCTCTGATCTGGACTCCCCACAGGCCTCCATTAAGCCTCAGAAAATTGGAATTGGGTAACGTCTCTCACACGTTGTTACTGAGAGTCCATATCAGCAGTGCAACTATCACTGTTGATTGAGGACTGTCCCTTTTCATTTAGTTCCTAGCTTAGTTTTAATTATTACTACTATGAGACTACCCCTTATACTGCAAATTTGATTTATCTCTCAGTACACATAGCACTCATTGTTTATTGAGGGCAGTTCTGTTACATGCATGCTCTGTTGTGATATTATTGGTTTGTTCCTCTTGCTCTCTCTGTTTTATTGCTTGTTTATTGCTTGTTTTCTGACAGAACCTGACTCATTTATTATGTGACCATATCATCCTAAGTTACATTCTCCTGATTTCAGTTAAGAGGCACCTAATTTACCTTATTGCAGTCCTACAGTCTGTTATAATCTATATAAATTTATTGTACCTTCTAGATTTATGGCTTGATGCACACTCGCTAATGTATATACAACTATTTGGAGCATTTACATTATATAATTTAACCTTAAAAGCACTCTGCTACAGACTTACTAGTAAACATAGACATAATGTGCAATACACTGTGCCCTACAAGCTTTAATTTTCTGGTATACTGACATATATTAAATACGCAAGATTAGATGGATATATTATGAGCATTGAACACTCTACGAGTGATTTCCAGGACAAACCACCTACTTCTATTGTTAAGCCCCTCTCCTCCCTTTCCCGCCGGTCCTCATTGCCTGCGGGTCATATGCTACTCCCCTTACCCACATTGCCTATAGGTGGCACCTCCCCAGGAGGGGGGCACATACAGAAGTCCACTGTCCTCAGCCAACTACTGAAACACCAGACTCTGAGTTAAGCTATACTTTATATTAACCAGATCCATGGAGCCTACATAGGAGATATATGTCCTTACCCTTAATATAGGCGCTTACAAGAGATTAGGCTTTATATGCTCTACGGATATAAAAAATCTCCTCCTTATTTTACAGCCCTCTTAACCTATCCTATTATACATTACCATATGCTAGATGCTAAACAGAAAACTGACTTAGGTTGATTACTGTTCTTGTATAGGCCTGTTATATATATGTATATATATTTAATAGTATTCTTACTTTGTCTATAGCTAACAATATTAGCTAACCGCTCACATTATTGCCTGGAAGGTATTAAAAACCTATTGTAAACTTGATAGTTAACTATAGTTTTATTTATTTGCACAGCTCTTGCTCTATTTAACTCATAGCTCTGTCATCATGTTTTTCATTACTTATTGCTGGTTCAAGAATATATGACATTTCTATCATCTGATGTGCAGAGTAGCTGGACAATCCTGGTTAAAGGTCATAAGATTGATTCTGTCACATCCCTCATATATTAGATAATTGATGTTGGTATTGGATAGCTTCTATAACCCTAAGGTCACTATCAGTGAATTTACCAAATATCAGCTAGCCCTCTTCCTATACACATCACTAGTCCTATAATAACCCCAAAAAGAGACCTATTTCTTTATGAGCCTCATAATAATAATATGTCACTATCATTAAACTTCCCGGACACGCCCCTCCCCCCCCTTCCCACCCCTATATTAGAGCAGCTTTTGGCTGCTGATTACCCTTAATGCTTCACAAACTACTACTTGCTAAATGTTAACCCTATCAAAAACGAGATTTCATTATATTACGTCCATTTACTTATTTAATTGTGGAGACCTAAGACGAGCAATAGATATGGGATTAGAAATCTTATAATGGAAAATATTTTACTACATCTTAGCACACAATATTAGATCGTCATATGAAAGGATATGTCTGCTAGGCATGTATTTGACAATTTATTTATTATTTCTTCTACAGTTGCTTGTTCAGACATTAATGTTCCAAGAAAATACTTCTCGCATTTATTGTCGTCATAATATATTCTCAAACATACTGTATACTTAGATATTTACCATATTTACTCTTAACTGTTATGTACGTTTCCTATTTCAGTGTACGTATATACACAAGTATTATGTATATTTTTTGTTGTAGTGAATGGACGAAAATTATATATATTGTATCTGCCAAAAATCTCAATAAAAACTGAAGTTCAAAAAAAAAAAATGACATAAAGGTAAAAGAAGAAAGCTTTCTAAATTCTGTAAGGGCTTACTTTTTGAAAAATGAAAAAAAAAAAAAAAAAAAAAAAAAAAAGCTTAGATGCCTTCTTTTTCAAATAAAAATATCAAGAGAACGAAGAAAAATTGATAATAGAAGTAAATTAGAAAGTTGCTTAAAATTGCATGCTCTATCTGAATCACGAAAGAAAAAAAAAAAAATGTGGGTTCAGTGTCCCTTTAATGAAACACAGATAATCTTCTTATTTTCAGGAAACTAATATCCAAAAGAATGCAGCATGACATTTAAAGGATATTAAGTAATAAGGACAAAGTTGTCAGCATTAATTTGTTTCCTTTAAATAGTTAAAATACTTACCTAAGAGAGCTTGAGAGCCACGCCAATCTGCTTCTCTTCATCACAGTGCCCCGACCATGCTAATATGAGGCCTAGCACAGGGGCTTCTAGAAAATGAAAAGGTTTTTTTAGTGCAGGCCCTGGGAGTCACTTCACTAAGCCTCCTATTAGTGCGGCCAGTGCTCTGTGAAGAAGAGGAGTGGGTTACTCTCCAGCTCGCTAAAGGTACACGTGAACTTTTTCACTTTGGAACATTTACATTTATTTAACAAAAACAAATGTAAATGTAACGCAAATGGTCGGTATTTGTTTAGTTTTAAACAAGATAAATGCTGAACAGCACGGGACACTAAATAATCTAAATTTTGCCCTTGCACGTGTCTAACAAAAATATACTATTTTTCTTATTTAAACAAAGAAAGGGCAATTCCCTTCCCAATAATAATGTAAGGTTAATATTAATTAGTGACAGGTAAATATTAATTTCACTTTCTGTTAGTGAGCTAATATGAAACAGTCTGCATATTTTCCTTCGGGTCTAAGCAATAATGAGCAAATACTCATAATGTATAAAAACATAAAATCTTCACTGTTTGTCCATCTGCCAAGGTTAAAACCCACTGATATTTGCTGGGATATTATGTCAATAACATGGGAACATTTGTGGATATTTATAGCAATAATACTACAATTATGATAATTCAGTTATGTTATGGATCTTTAAGGGACAGTCTAGTCAAAATTAAACTTTCATGATTAAGATAGGGCATGTAATTGTAAACAACTTTCCAATTTACTTTTATCATCAAATTTGATTTGTTCCCTTGGTGGTATTTTTGAAAAGCTAAACCTAGGTAGGCTCAAACTGATTTCTAAACCGTTGAAAACTGCCTCCTAGCTCAGACCATTTTGAAAGTTTTTCACAGTTAGACAGTACTAGTTCATGTATCACATACAGATAGCATTGTGCTCACTCCCGTGGAGTTATTTAGGAGTCTGCACTGGTTGGCTAAACTGCATTTCTATCAAAAGCACTGAGATAAGGTGGCAGTCTGCAGAGGCTTAGATACAAGGTAATCACAGAGGTAAAAAGTATATTAATATAAACGTATTGGTTATGCAAAACTGGGGAATGGGTAATAAAGGGATTATCTATAGTGATGTTGCGAATAGTTTGTGGCGAATAGTTCCCGGCGAACATAGCATGTTCGCGTTCACCGCGGCGGGCGAACATATGCGATCCGCCCCCTATTCGACATCATTGAGTAAACTTTGACCCTGTACCTCACAGTCAGCAGGCACATTCCAGCCAATCAACAGCAGACCCTCCCTCCCAGACCCTCCCACCTCCTGGACAGCATTCATTTTAGATTCATTCGGAAGCTGCATTCTTAGTGAGAGGAGGGACAGTGTATCTGCTGCTGATTTAATAGGGAAATCGGTAGCTAGGCTAGTGTATTCAGTGTCCACTACAGTCCTGAATGACTCATCTGATCTCTGCTGTAAGGACAGCACCCCAAAAAGCCCTTTTTAGGGCTAGAACATCAGTCTGCTTTTTTTTTTTTTCCTGTGTAATCTAATTGCAGTTGCCTGCCTGCCAGCGTGTGTGTCAGACTCACAGCGTATACTGTGCCCACTTGCCCAGTGCCACCACTCATATCTGGTGTAACAGTAGTGTACATTTTAAAAAAACAACACTTTTTTGACTGTGAAATAATAGCAGACAGCTGCCAGTACCCAAGATGGCCGCCAATAAGGCAGATGGGGAGGGTTAGAGAGCTGTTTTGGGGGGATCAGGGAGGTTGGGGGCCAAGGGGGGATGCTACACCACAGCATATGTAAATATGCTAAAAAAATAAAAAAAAATTAAAAACCTTTTATTTTAGTACTGGCAGACTTTCTGCCAGTACTTAAGATGGCGGGGACAATTGTGGGGTGGGGGAGGGAAGGGAGCTGTTTGGGAGGGATCAGGGGGTTTGATGTGTCAGGTGGGAGGCTGATCTCTACACTAAAGCTAAAAGTAACCCTGCAAGCTCCCTACAAACTACCTAATTAACCCCTTCACTGCTAGCCATAATACACGTGTGATGCGCAGCAGCATTTAGCGGCCTTCTAATTACCAGAAAGCAACGCCAAAGTCATATATGTCTGCTATTTCTGAACAAAGGGGATCCCAGAGAAGCATTTACAACCATTTATGCCATAATTGCATACGTTGTTTGTAAATAATTTCAGTGAGAAACCTAAAATTGCGAAAAAATTTAAGTTTTTTTAAAATTTGATCGCATTTGGCGGTGAAATGGTGGCATTAAATATACCAAAATGGGCCTAGATCAATACTTTTGGTTGTCTACTACACTACACTTAAGCTAAAATTAACTCTACAAGCTCCCTACATGCTCCCTAATTAACCCCTTCACTGCTGGGCATAAAACACGTGTGGTGCGCAGTGGCATTTAGCAGCCTTCTAATTACCAAAATGCAACGCCAAAGCCATATAAGTCTGCTATTTCTGAACAAAGGGGATCCCAGAGAAGCATTTACAACCATTTATGCCATAATTGTATAAGTTGTTTGTAAATAATATCTGTGAGAAACCTAAAGTTTGTGAAAAAGTGAACAATTTTTTTTTATTTGATCGCATTTGGCGGTGAAATGGTGGCATGAAATATACCAAAATGGGCCTAGATCAATACTTTGGGATGTCTTCTAAAAAAAAATATATATACATGTCAAGGGATATTCAGGTATTCCTGACAGATATCAGGGTTCCAATGTAACTAGCGCTCATTTTGAAAAAAAGTGGTTTTGAAATAGCAAAGTGCTTCTTGTATTTATTTCCCTATAACTTGCAAAAAAAGCAAAGAACATGTTAACATTGGGTATTTCTAAACTCAGGACAAAATTTAGAAACTATTTAGCATGGTTGTTTTTTGGTGGTTGTAGATGTGTAACAGATTTTGGGGGTCAAAGTTAGAAAAAGTGTGTTTTTTTCCATTTTTTCCCCATATTTTATAATGTTAGGTGATTTATGCCCTTTATGGATTAAAACCAGACTCTGCATCAACTATGTAATTTTCCATGGGAGTTTTGCCATGGATCCCCCTCCGGCATGCCACAGTCCAGGTGTTAGTCCCCTTGAAACAACTTTTCCATCACTATTGTAGCCAGAAAGAGTCCCTGTGGGTTTTAAAATTCGCCTGCCTATTGAAGTCTATGGCAGTTTGCCCGGTTCGCCCATTCGTGAACATTTGCGGTAGTTCGAGTTTGCCATTCGCGAACTCAAATTTTTATGTCCGCGACATCACTAATTATCTATCTTTTTAAACAATAAAAATTCTGGTGTAGACTGTCCATTTAAACGGCTAAAGTGAAATATCAAAACAGATATTATTAGTTAAAGGACGAAAATGTCAGAATAAACAGCTATATGTGGTCAAAGCAAAAGTAGTTAATAAGACTAATTATAGCATATTAGATGTGTGTATGCACACCTGAATATAGGAGTTAATTTATTTGATACATTTTATGCTTACACAATATAACACTTGAACATGTGATTATATATGCATTATCACAATGAAGAAAATGGAATATGAGATTTTTAATATGGTCAATTTAAATTGTATCTGTATAAAAATATATTGGAAATTACCTAAGTGCATTAACCGCTCCCTACACCCATGAGTTGTGCAGGCAAATTAATGTAAAAGATGAAAAAATAATGTTATAAATAGAATATGCAGAAATATCAGCAACAGATGAAAAAGTCTCAGAGGTGAAAGGGTTATTTTTTTAATGCTGAGCTCTATACATTACCAGAAAATGCAGAGATCTTTTGCATGCAAGTAAACATATTTTGAACAATATATCAATATCTCAAGCGTTTCTAAAACCCTAATATGCCTCTCTGTAAGAATCACTGCTTGATATTAAAATCCAATGAACCTTATACATATAAATATACTTGAAAGTAGCCCCATGAAGAGAGAGAACTGGGAGGACAATGAAAATCCAAGAAATAAGAAACCATAATTGCAAGGATTTTGCTGAAATCTAATAAGGATAATTATCCCCATGCAAATGAGAAAAGTAATGCAGAATGTTAATGTGTAATGATAATTTGAATAATAAAAATAATAATGTGGTTATTAAGATGTGCTGCTGTACAACAGTAGCTGATTTTTACTTGTTTTCATACAAGTATATAACCTTTTCACTGCGTGGGCGGAATTCACTTATATTCACCTTGCCTTTTATCTAATCGACAGGCCTGACACGCTTCTAACTGCTCCCACGCTCGGCAAGAAGAACATTAGTACAATTTGGGTACGTTCTAAGCACATATGGTATGAAGGAAGTACAAATATCTCTGAACATTGGATTTAGTTCCTAGTGGCACATACAACTGAATAATGTAGTTTTGGGATATGGTAAGAGAGCAGACACTTGCAAAATATATACCACAATATTTTTAGCTCAAATACAAGGGGTGCGAAAAAAGGAAAAATATGGTAAAGTTTGCGTTATTGCACAGAACATTATAGGGTAAAATAAGGGTTTTAACGCAATGGAATTATATTGCATAGAGACTACACAAAAAAAAGCGATTATATTGCACAGGGAAATAATACTTAATAGAAATAAAGTGTTTAAAAATCAATTGTATTATCAAAGCTTAAAAGGGAAATAATTATCCTTCTATTGCTCAACTTGGTTTGCCAGTAGAAGACATAATGAATGAAATAATTCCAGTACGGAAAGTCTTAACGTGTGTGCCTCTTGAGATATATATATATATATATATATATATATATACAGTATGTATATATATATATATATATATATATATATATATATATATATATATATATATATATAGATTACATATCTGCATAAAGATACTAATAATATCACCTTAAAAAGGGCAATGTAATACTGTCTTGTTTGTTTACGATTTTTAGAGCCTATGATGTACATACTGGATTTTGACTATTATTTACATTTATAATTATAGTATATACATATATAGCTCTATAATTATAGTATATACATATATAAATCTATCTTATATATATATATATATATATATATATATATATATGTATGCATTGAAAAAATGATGTTTGTTATTTACAAATTATGGAAATGCTCAAATTAAACTCATCACGAAAGAAAAAGAATATATAATACAGATGTACCATGTTTTATCGGACTTCTCTTTATTGTGCTTCACTGATATTACATTTTTTTTACAAATCGAAGGTTTGCGGCAACCCTGCTTCAAACAAATGTTTTGGTGCCATTTTACCAATATGTATATATAAGTGTATACACACTTTCTAATATACAGCACTTCCTAATACAGCACTTCCAGTATTGCCTGTAAGAGGACTGGTAACGGTGATCTGAATTTAAAGTAGATATCAGATCACTGGTGCAAGGGGAAAAGATATTAATTAATTTGAAGGTAAAAAGATTCCTAAGCAATTCCTATCCAGCACTAACCAATCCCTGTAAATTAATGGATATACTCCCTGAGCAGTGACAGGTCCCCCTCTAGCTAGATAATAATAATAATAATAATAATAATAATAATAATAATAATAATAAACTGATGCTAAATAGCATCCAAAGACTACACGAAAAGGAGCAAACAGCTTAAGCAAAAAATACAGTGTTTATTGGAGTTCACAAAATGAACTCTAAATAATTAAATAAACGCCTGTTCTGGCACACGACATAGATCAAATTTCAGTTCTATGATCAAAGGGTCTATTATTGAGCTATCCTTTCAACACCTAGGCTCACTCCAACTATTTACTTCACCTAAGTATATGGAACATTTCTGTATTGGATATTTCTCCTCCATCATAGAACTGAAATTTGATCTATGTCCTGTGCCAGAACAGGCGTTTATTTAATTAATTAGGGAATTTGTTGTATATTTTGCAATTTTTTGGTTTCATTTGCATGTATTATTTTAGCGGGGATTGCATGATCATAGCACACTATGTTAGGAGTTTAGAGTTTTTCCAATAATATTGTCAATTTATGGCATTTTGTGAACTCCAATAAACACTGTATATTTTGCTTAAGCTGTTTGCTAATTTTCGTGTAGTCTTTGGACGCTATTTAGCATCGATTTATTATTATTTTTATCTAGCTAGAGGGGGACCTGTCACTGCTCAGGGAGTATATCCATTAATTTACAGGGATTGGTTAGTGCTGGATAGGAATTGCTTAGGAATCTTTTTACCTTCAAATATATATATTTATATATATATATATATTTACACACATATCAAGATTCAACACATAAATACACATGTACACACATCTATACTCATAAAAACACATGTATATACACACACATTATTATGCAAGTGATGCGTATAAGTGTTGTCCTCCACCTAGTATCTCCGTACTGGACAGGTAACAGAAACCTCCCTCCCTGTAACCGCCTGGTTACGTCTGGCTCGCATTCAGTCTCTCCCTTAAAAGGTGGCTCAGAAGACAGGAGAAAGAATATGCTTATATTGTAATATATTTTAATCCATATAAATAGTTGAACATGGATAAAATCACACTTACATTTAAAAACTTAAATGTTTTATGAGGTATGGTAAAAGCATAAAATACTCCTTTCAAAGCGTAAGCGTAACAAAAGATTACAACTCGCTGAATCCTCAGATGATCGTTAGCATTTTTTAGCAATAAAGTATTTTTTAATTAATATATGTACATATTACCTTGGATGAGAGCAGGTACCATGTTTACTAATCAGCTGATTATTTCACCTGTGCTCTAGTTCAGATATCCTCAAAATGTGGCCTGTTAGCGAGGCCTGAGGACAGGCTTGAAAACCAGTGTAATAGAGCTATGCAAATTTTCTCTATCAGACAGTATACTGCAGGGTCAGGTGCACAAAAACATCCTTTTGCCACTAGTTTAAATGTATATCAACTTTATATAAATTGTTCATAGAAAAATTCAATGCTTTTTCATATACAGCAGATGCTCCTTCGCTGGTCATGCCAGCCTGCTTATTGCAATGTTTTATGACTGCTGCTTATTACCCTTTCGGCCACCTCTGAGGTGGTGGAGATAAATTGTCTTTGACTTTAACCCCTTAACGAACAGCACCATACCCTGTACGACGCTGGTCGTTATGCCTTTAAGGACCGGCGTCGTACCCTGTATGACGCTGCTATCCTGGGCCTCTCTGTCGCGATCTAGCTAAAAGTAGCAAGATCGCGCTATTTCTGCATACTTCATAAGTGGGGCAGTGCAGAAATAGACGGCAGAGTTACCGATGCAGAGAGGGCCACTCTGTGGCCCTCTCTGCATCGGACATAGGTTGTGCCGATCGTTGGTGGTGTGGGAGGGTTAGGAGGGAGGCGGGTGAGTGGCCCATCGCTAGAGGGGGGCGGGAGCGGATGGGAACGCTACGCTACAAAATAAAATGTTTACAGTGGTCAGGACAGCTACAGTGAGTGGTAAGGAGGGAGAAGGGGCTCCGCTTAGGAAAGGGTATTAGAGGGTGGGAAAGCAATCTGGGAGGGGGAGGGGGGAGGGTAATGAGGGGGGCAGCTACACTACAGAAAAAAATGTTTTTGTTTTTTTAATACAAAATAAATACAAATTATAGAAAACTGGGTACTGGCAGACAGGTGCCAGTATCTAAGATGGTGGCTAATAGGTAGAGGGGGGAGGTTTAGAGAGCTGTTGGGGGGGGGGTCAGGAAGTTTGGGAGGTAAGGGGGGATCCTACATTGCAGAAAATAGAAAAAACATATTAGAAAAAAAAGTCTTATTTTTTCATACTGGCAGACTGTCTGCCAGTACTTAAGATGGGGGTGATCATTGGGGGGTGGGGGAGGGAAGAGAGCTGTTTGAGAGGGATCAGGTAGGGATCAGGGGGTAGGAAGTGTCAGGTGGGAAGGTAATCTCTACACTAAAGCTAAAATTAACCTTACAAGCTACCTGATTAACCCCTTCACTGCTAGGAATAATAAAAGTGTGGTGCGCAGCTACAATTAGCGGCCTTCTAATTACCAAAAAGCAATGGCAAAGCCATATATGTCTGCTATTTCTGAACAAAGGAGATCCCAGATAAACTTTTACAACATTTGTTCCATGATTGTAAATAATTTCAGTGAGAAACCTAAAATTTGTGAAAAAGTTAAAGGGACACTGAACCCACATTTTTTCTTTTGTGATTCAGATAGAACATTAAATTTTAAGCAACTTTCTAATTTACTCCTATTATCATTTTTTCTTTGTTATTTTGCTATCTTTAATTGAAAAAGAAGGCATCTAAGCTTTTTTCTTAGTTCAGCACTCTGGACAGCACTTTTTTATTGGTGGATGAATTTATCCACCAATCAGCAAGGACAACCCAGGTTGTTCACCAAAAATGGGCCGGCATCTAAACTTACATTCTTGCATTTAAAATAAAGATACCAAGAGAATAAAGAAAATTTAATAATAGGAGTAAATTAGAAAGTTGCTTAAAATGTCATGCTCTATCTAAATCATGAAAGAAAAAATTTGGGTTCAGTGTCCCTTTAACGATTTTCTTTACTTGATCGCCTTTGGCGGTGAAATGGTGGCATGAAATATACCAAAATGGGCCTAGATCAATACTTTGGGTTGTTTACTAAAATAAATATATAGTTTTGATAGGTAAATATAAAAAAGTTTTTATTTCTGTTTAAATGTAGTGATGGCAAAAATGCTAAAAATGCTCTGGTCTTTTGGGGAAGTTTTAGTCTGAAATGCCAAGCCCTTAACGGGTTATCACATTTGTTCGGGGTGATTGAAAGTACATGCTCTCATGTGATTGGTTGTGCAAGAGCAGGGGGCGGAGTTGCACAAGGAAGTCCTTGTGCTATAGTAGTATAGCCCATTAAAATAGATATCACTCCAGCAAGCTAAAATATATTACACATGTTTTAAGTCAATGTTCCTGGGCGGAATAAACCTACTCTTTTAAGTTTGTGGGTGCATCTTACTGTAAATCACTAAAGCTATGGAATTTGTTTGGATTAAAGAGTGAGTGATGGCTTATTCACAAAAACATAATTTTTCTGTTTGAAACATTTTAAACATATTTATTTTGTCATAGTAAAGGGACATGGAAACCCAAGATTTTTTTTTCATGATTCAGACAGAGGATACAATTTTAAAATAGTTTACAGTTTACATCTATTATCAAATATGCTTGGTTCTCTTGTTATTTTTTGTTAAAGAGATCTAGATAGGTAGCATGTAAATGCCTGAAGCACTGCATGACAGGAAATAGTGCTGCCATCTAGTGCTCTTTATAGTGTACACCATTCTTGCTAAACTGCTGCCATAGAGTGCTGCAGACATGTGCACACTCCTGAGCTTACCTTATTGCTTTTCAACAAAGGTTAACAAGAAAACAAAGAAAAATTGATAATAGAAGTAAATTGAAAAGTTGTTTAAAATTGTATGTTCTATCTGAATCAGGGGGAAAATGGGTTTTATGCCCCTTTAATTTGATACTAGTCTAATTATTTGTTGAAATGTACATGTCTAGCCAGTGGTGGTTTTAGAGAGGTGCTAGCAGCTTGCAAGAGTCCCAATCCCTATTATTACACCTGATGAACAACCATAAATGTGTAATGTGCTCCCTTTATATACCTGTCCTTTGTGCTACCTAGGCCTAAATGGGGAAAAAAGGCATTAGAATTAAAAAGTGTTTACTTCCAATAATAACTTTCCACCTTTAAAAAGTAGCTTTGTGTAACTATTTTTTAGTACCTGTTTAACTTCAAATTTAATTCCCCACAAAGGCCTAGATTACAAGTATAGTGCAAAAATATTAGCGCTATTGTGCGCTAACTGTGTTCAACTTAATTCAATAACACTCCTTTTCTTGCACTCGTATTACAAGTTGAAAGTAAAATGTTGACATCTGGAGGTCAGATAGGGCGGTCTGCTAACTCATTTTCCCCATAGACTTATATGGGGTATGCTACAAAAGCCTATTCTGGCGTTTGCTTTTGCACTTACCTAAAAGTGCGCTAGACCCACCGCGCTAAAGCAAGCAATTTAAATACCTTTGTTTTTCACTTCAAAGAAAATTTTATTTTTAACTGTGCATGTAAGTATGTATATATATATTGTACAAAGATTTAAAATAAAAAATAAAATAAAACCTACATATATACACATATAAACACATATATACGCATGTATAAACACATATATACACATATAAACACATATATACACGTATAAACACATATATACACGTATAAACACATAAATACACGTATAAACACATATATACACGTATAAACACATATATACACGTATAAACACATATATACACATATAAACACATATATACACGTATAAAAACATATATACACATATAAACACATATATACACATGTATAAACGCACAGAAGCATATATATATATATATATATATATATATATATAAAATATACAAAAGTATATAAAATATCTATTTAAATATATATTTGGTCACAGCAAAGGAGATGAGATAAGCCTACTCATGAGACATTTCAAAGGGGCATATGTATCAAGCTTCGTATGGAGCATGATGCCCCTTGTTTAGGCTCGCTACTCCATAACTTGTCCGTCTGCTCTGAGGCCGCGGACAGAAATCAACCTGATCGAACACAATCGGGTTGATTGACACCCCGTGCTAGCAGACGATTGGCTGCAAATCTGCTGGGGGCAACATTGCACCAGCAGTTCACAAGAACTGCTGGTGCAATGATAAATGCTGACAGTGTATCCTGTCTGCATTTATCAATGTGCAGCGGACATGATACGCTACTTTGTATGATGTCCGCTCGCACATTGATAATTATGCCCCAAATTGTGAAATAGACTTTTGAGAAACAAAATGACCGTTACAAATGCTTTAAAAACATTTGCTTTGAATGCAGATATTTGAAGTGCAGGAATTTATTTGTGTTGCATTTTCTGGACTCTAGTAAGCATGGTACATATCCATAAAATACTGGTGATGCCACTTTATGTTGTATAGAATGTTACATTTCAATTAATGCAAATAATTTACTGACCAAAAAACATATACTTTTCTGGAAAGTCATGCTGAATCAGTCAACACTCACACCTGATGATCAAAA
The DNA here is from genome assembly GCF_027579735.1 of Bombina bombina. Classification (NCBI taxonomy): domain Eukaryota; kingdom Metazoa; phylum Chordata; class Amphibia; order Anura; family Bombinatoridae; genus Bombina; species Bombina bombina. The sequence goes on from NC_069504.1 coordinate 961,923,168, forward strand.
GTGGAGTCTCAATCCCAAAGACAAAAAAGTGAAAATAAAACTTAACTTTTATTAAATACTAAGAGATAAAAAAATAAATGTAGTAACACACAGTTAAAAGCAAATAAAAAGTACCATGGCATGTGAGGTCTAAATCACAACTTAAGATATATAATAACAAGTCAAATTCCCATTATACATAGGCTAAATATCAGGCAAGTTCAAAGTAGGTAACTATCCCCATAGAACAAAAAGGTATGTAATTTTAAACAACTTTCCAATTTACTTTTATTACCAATTTTGCTTTGTTCTCTTGGTATTCTTAGTTGCAAGCTAAATCTAGGAGGTTCATGTGCTAATTTCTTAGACCTTGAAGACTGCCTCTAATCGTAAAGCATTTTGACAGTTTTTCACCACTAGAGGGCGTTAGTTCATGTGTTTCATATAGATAACATTGAGCTCCGGCACGTGAAGCTCCTAAGAGCAAGCACTGATTGGCTAGACTGCAAGTCTGTCAAAAGAACTAAAATAAGGGGGCAGTTTGCAGAGGCATAGATACAAGGTAATCACAGAGGTAAAAAGTATATTATTATAACTGTGTTGGTTATGCAAAATTGGGGAATGGGTAATAAAGGGATTATCTACCTTTTTAAACAACAAAAAATCTTGTGTTTACTGTCCCTTTAAGTTTTATTTTCACTTTTTTGTCTTTGGGTTGAGACTCCCCTTTTTCTCAGGCACCTTGTGCTTATTATTTTTGAGTGCTTGGGGGATGCTCATTTTCTATTTTCTTGTTGATCAAAATATGCACAGATATATTTATCTTTCCACTAACTATAATATCGTTTGGATGATTCTAAACTTTTGTACTGTACAGTGAAGTATCATATTAAAGTGCAACAGTTTTTATTTTTTGTATGCAAGTGCTAATCAGTTTCATTCCCAGTAAGTTAAGCAAATCTAACAGACATTTAGTTATATAACTATGGGTAGTTAAAGAAGCAATTAAATAAATTACTGAACATGCACATAATGATTAATAAGATGTATCTATTTCTGTATTTCACACACTAATGTTTTTTTTTTTCTGTGTTATTAAAAGCTAGTAGCTACCAAGTGTAGGCTTGTATGAAATTACATAAACCTCATGTTGCTGCTTGTTGGTCTCATCAAACTGAAGTAGCTAAATGTAAAGTGAGAAATTACCCTACATATCAGCACTGAATGCTGACCTTGTGTGTATATATTCTTTCATGCGTCTGCTAAACAAACATGCTGATATGTGGTATAGAAAATGTTGGCCAGGTTTATATTTGTAGGGATGTATTAGAATATAATTTGCAGAGGTTAATTTAAGTAATTAATTTACTATAAGCATCATATAGACTTTTTTTTATAATTTATGAGGGTAAAACCCCCCAAATTAAAGGGCAGTAAAGTAAAATGTAAACATTTATGGTTCAGATTTGGTTATTTCTATTTGATCCATTATTGAAGAGTAAACCTGAGCTTATAAGAGCTCTGGAGCATAAATGTGACAATAGGGTAGATTTATTAGGCAGCGGATGCAGCAATCTACCCCCGATGTTTCCAGATCGCTGGAAAGAGGAGTTAAGAAGCAGCGGTCATAAGACCGCTGCTCCTTAACTCATCCGCCACCTCTGATACGATCGGGATGATTGACAACCCTTGCTGCTAGCGGCCGATTGGCCATGAATCTGCAGGGGGGGCATTGCACAAGCATTTAACTAGAAATGCTTATACAACGTTAAATGCCGACAGCATATGTATTTAGCGATGTCGGGCGGACTTGATCCGCTACAGCCCGCATCTTAATAAATCAGTCCCCTATGTGTGTAACATTCCTACAAACATTGGTGCAAACACTGCTGCTAAAGACTCATTCGTGTTACTGAGCTCCTATGAGTCTACCTAGGTTACTCTTCAACAAAAGATACCTATAGAACCAAGCTAAGCTTTTTTATTTAATGTTCTATCTGAACTATTAAAATTTTGACATTTATGTCCCATTAACACATTAAGAATTTTTAGAAAATGTAAATTAACCCCTTAATGACCACAATGTACCCTGTATGTCACTGGTCGTTAAGGTTTTTTTCAGGACATAATAGCACAAGTTTAGCAAGAACACACTATTAATGCCCTCCCTCCAGCAGGCTTTGTGCAATAGAGCAGTCTCAACGCTGGTGGCAAGACCACGCTATAAAACAATCAAGTCCCAAAAAAAGGCCAGCGACATACAGGGTACGTCGCTGGTCCTTAAGGGGTTAAAGGTGTGTATAACGTGTAATAAACAATCTAGTTGCTGAAAACCATCAGTTCCAAAACTGCCCTTAAATGCGCATTTCGCTTTACTCTCAATTTATGAATGATATACAGGATAAAAGATAAAATGCTTTCTAGCACATTTAAAAATCCCAATTAATGACAATTCTTGGAGGAGAAACTAGTGATTAGTGAAAGGAAATTGTGTTGGTGGAGCCTGAAAATAATGGTTAGTTGACTGCACAAAGGTGCTATGCTTTTCTATTAAACTTCCCTTAATGCTGATTGCAGTTGTGGAATCAGCATAAACATTTTCCAAAAACACTGACACAGCATTTCCTTTAAATGAAGCTTATTATTATGTCAGTGTGCGAGCCGGCCTCTGTACTCTCTACTCACTTGTCTCCTTTATACTAAATAGAGGGCTGTAGCTGATGTCAAGGGGGCTGCACTTTGTCTGAGACTAACCTCTGGGCTTATATCTGGCATTTAAAGATTGTTGGAGGTTGCATCTGGTCTAATGTGTGACAATACAGCTGGCTTAAAAAGGATTGAGAACTCTGTAGGATTCTCAAGAAGTGGTGAACATAAAGCAAAGCTCTAAAAGCACCACCACCAAATGTATGGCCACTTTTGTATTGGATCCTGCAAGTAAATCCCGTTCTGTACAGAGAGGAGTTACTTTATGAGAATGAAGCAGCTCAATAAATCTTGTCATTTTACAAACGCATGTTTTACAGTGTGAGAACAGTTTAAAAATCTCACTATTGTAAACGGAAAACTATTGTAAATGGGAACGTTGAGACCATTTTTGTTCCGTGAGATATTAATATCCCATACTATAAGACTTGATTCTAGAACGAAAAACTTGCAAAATAACAAAAAAATACACTTTTAACAATAAATAAAGTTAGATAAAAATGTATAATGATCAATTTTATAGTATAATACATCATATACACTGTATACATAAAATGACCCAACTCAAATGTATAAATCATTTTAGTTTTGCTTTGGTTAATTTCACAGACGTAAATTGCTATTGTCACTTGCACATGAACGATATTTACTCTTGAGCATAAAAAATTACTTTCAACTTGTAATTCGAGCACACAGATGCTCACAGTATTTTCCCCCAAGCGTAATTTACTTAGGTAAAATAGTGCTCATCTTGTAATCTATCCTATAATTGCTAAATATGTTGAATAGATTACACAGTGGTGAATCGCTATTTGCAAAGGAAAAAAAAAAGCTAAATGGGCATTTAAGTGAGACATTAGCTTTAAAGAGATAGAAACATCAAAATTGGAACGTGTCAGTTTTAAATAGAAGCATTTTTGCAATATACTTTCATTAGCAAAAATGCTTCTAGTAAAAGTTTTTATAGTTTTTCAGTGGGAAATGCACATATGCTGTGTGGGCTTGTGCACTAGTATTTAAAGGGACAGTCAACACCAGAATTTTTGTTGTTTAAAAAGAAAGATAATCCCTTTATTACCCATTCCCCAGTTTTGCATAACCAACACAGTTATAATAATACATGTTTTACCTCTGTAATTACCTTATACCTAAGCTTCTGCTGACTGCCCCCTTATTTCAGGTATTTTGACAGACTTGCATTTTAGCCAATCAGTGTTCACTCCTAGGTAACTTCCTGAGCTTAATTTTATCTATATGAAACACATGAACTAATGTCCTCTAGTGGTCAAAATGCATTCAGATTAGAGACAGTCTTCAAGGTCAAAGAAATTAGCATATGAACCTCCTAGGTTTAGCTTTCAACTAAGAATACCAAGAGAACAAAGCAAAATTGGTGATAAAAGTACATTTGGAAGTTGTTTAAAATGACATGCCCTATTTAAATCATGAAAGGTTTTTTTGGACTTGACTGTCCCTTTAAGCTCGGAGATATGGTGATGGTGTGTATTGAGCCTCTGCAGACTTAATTTGTGCCATACAAACCACTGCTGTCTATCTGAGAAGTTGAAATAACAGTGATAACCTTTACTAGAAACATATTTGCAAATAAATAATTTGACCCCCTTGACTGCCACTTACTTTTTTCTGTTTCATATTGAGGACTTTTATATTTAGCTAACACTCAGGGACTTTAAAAAACTGGACCTTTCAGTCTTCAGTATTTTTTGAAGATTGAAATTGATAGCCTGCTAAATTACTGAACTGTCCTGATGAATACTGGACACCTGGCAACACTATGTATAAGGACTTGTCAGTACTGGGAGGTCCTTAAAATAATGTTATAATGGCCCTTTTAGTTTGCTTGCATGATTTCTCTCCAAGTTGGCAAGTTTTGTCTGGATCTTAAAGGAAAATGAAACCCAAATTGTTTCTTTTATGATTCAGATAGAGCATTTCAATTTTAAGAAACTTTCTAACTGACTCCTATTATCAATTTGTATTTGTTCTCTTGGCATCCTTATTTGAAAAGTAGGAACGTAAGCTTAAGATCCGGACCATTTTTGGTTCAGCACCTGGGTAGTGCTTGCTGATTGGTGGCTAAAGCGCTACCCAGGTGCTGAACCAAAAATGGGCCAGCTCTTAAGCTTACATTCCTGCTTTTTAAATAGAGATATCAAGAGAATGAAGAAAAAATGATAATAGGAGTAAATTAGAAAGTTGCTTAAAATTGCATGCTCCATCTAAATCATGAAAAAAAATTGGGTTTCATATCCCTTTAATGAGAAACCATTGGTTAAGGGTTCTCAGAGCACACAATTGTTCTGACTTCTTCTCTTGTAGATTAAATAGGACAGCAGAGGAATAAAATGAGAATGCTGGAACTGTCCTACTGTTTCTATTAACAGTTATATAGATTATATTCATAAAATTCACTTAAATAGATTAAAGATTGCTGTGCGCATAATTACATATTTTAAGTATTTTAGCATTTAACAAATAGATATATTTAGTATTTTTAACAGACTTAGATAATGACAGTGTTTTTAAATCTTTATCCAATTTTTATTATTACCATTTAGTATAAAATATGCAGAGATTCAGGGACCACCACTAATATCTTCAGAGATTATTGTTGAAGATTTTCTTCATGTGTTTAATCCTCTACTAAATATTCCTTTCCATTATTACTGTAAATATATGCTATAAAGCAGCTGCGGAGATGTGAGCAACTTAGCCTAATCGAGGACAGCAATTGCCTCCATTTTATGCAGGATAACTTCATTGTATAATGAACACAGGCACGAGCTGTTCTACTTGAGGAAAATGAAATTATAAGCTATTGTTAGTTTGAATATTAATAGAATTTGCTTCTTTAAATTGTATTTAACAAGAAAAAAATAGGGATAAAATCCATGGGATTTTTTTTTTAAATCCTTTCTGGTTCATGTTTTATTCATAATTTGGTGCATTTGATAATATATACATAATAATGCAAATCATTTTCTTAGACTTTATTTGACGTCAAAAATCTACATTCAGTCATAGATAAACATGAACTGAGACAATGATTTAGTCTAGATAAGTATTTTAATATCTGTAATGACTATAATATTTTACACTTGTCTAAAATACTTGTTTGGAAATCACAGTAGACACTCCAAAAGTATTTTCTTGCCTTGTAACCAGTTTCTGATGTTCTTAAAGGAAAAAAAGAAAGAAAAAAAAAGAAATGTAAAGATGTTTTACATAAATCCAAATACTGTATTTTGATTGGACAGTCAAAATAGAGGATGTCACATGCTTACTGACCCATGGCACTAGCTGTATGTTAAAAATAACCCCTCCCCTCACTTTTCAGATTTGAAATGCTACTTAAAGGGACATATAACACAATTGTTTTAATCATGCATATGAAAGAGAAGCAGGTAAATATAAATATATTTACAAGATTGGTAGCTGTGTGTATATGTCACCATTGATTGGCTCAGTAGCCTTATCCAGCTCTGGACCAGTAGTGTGTTGCCAATCTAGAGCTGACTTCAAACAACAGCCCCTATTTAACACAGTCTGGGTGGATAAGGTTTTGTCTTCCTGATTTTGGGCATTTGCTGCCTTTATTTGACATTACACAAGCAACTGCTTGTGCAGCCCAGCCCGCTGCTCTCACATAAATAATTGCACAAGAGCAGGGCTTGTCAATCTGTCTATGTTAATTTAACACTGCTGCCTCTCACGGAGTCCAGAGATTAAGAAGTTGAGGGCTGCCAAGCTGCTTCCACCTTTGCAGGGGTTAAACACAGTTATGTTCGAGTGATAAAAAAGGCTTTAGCACATCAGAACCTGTTATTATTGCTGCTCAAATGCTCTTTGCATAAAAAAACTAGAACAACCCACTTTTTAATATCTTGGCTGTAAGAGAAGACTGAAATGCTTAGCATATCTTCATATAACTGCAGAATCTGAAGCAAGGAATTAGCTTAAATTTAGCTTTTTATTTATTATTATTATATATAATAAGGCTTTTTTGCTCTTTTTTTTCCAATTTGGAACTCCTGTGCTGAAGTGATTCTCACCTAAATTGTTGGGATTTGACAGCCCTTGGCAAAGTGTCACTCAGAATTCAAAATGAGTATGAAAAGATTAAAAAATGTAACAATTATTGGCCTTGATCACAATCCAGATGAAGAAACAGTCGGCTAGATTACGAGTTTTGCGTTAGATGCTATGCAGTGCTAACAAGCAGTTTTCCCTCACCGCTCACTTACATGCAGCGCTGGTATTACGAGTTTTTACAAACCCGTCGTTAAAAGGCAAGAAGTGAGCTTTGAGAAAAATTTTGCTCATTACCGCACTCCAATACCAGCGCTGCTTAAGTCAGCGGAGAGCTCGTCGTACGTGCTTGTACACGATTTCCCCATAGGAATCAATGGGGAGAGCCGGCTGAAAAAAAGTCTAACACCTGCAAAAAAGCAGCGTAAAACTCACTAACGCAGCCCCATTGATTCCTATGGGGAAATAAATTTTATGTCTACACCTAACACCTTAACATGAACCCCGAGTCTAAACACCCCTAATCTTACACTTATTAACCCCTTCCACCCCCGACATCTCCGGCACCTGCATTATATTTATTAACCCCTAATCTGCCGCTCCGGACACAGCCGCCATCTACATTATACTTATGAATCCCTAATCTGCTGCCCCCAACATCGCCGACACCTGCATTATATTTATTAACCCCTAATCTGCCGCCCCCAATGTCGCCGCAACCTACCTACATTTATTAACCCCTAACCTGCCACCCCCAATGTTGCCGCCACTATAATAAACATATTAACCCCTAAACCGCCACACTCCCACCTCGCAAACATTAGTTAAATATTATAAACCCCTAATCTGCCATCCCTAACATCGTCACCACCTACCTACATTTATTAATCCCTAATCTGCCGCCCCAACGTCGCCGCCACTATACTAAATGTATTAACCCCTAAACCTAAGTCTAACCCTAACCCTAACCCCCCTAACTTAAATATAATTAAAATAAATCTAAATAAAATTACTATCATTAACTACATTATTGCTATTTTAAACTAAATACTTACCTATAAAATAAACCCTAAGCTAGCTACAATATAACTAATAGTTACATTGTATCTAGCTTAGGGTTTATTTTTATTTTACAGGCAAGTTTGGATTTATTTTAACTAGGTAGAATAGTTATTAAATAGTTATTAACTATTTAATAACTACCTAGCTAAAATAAATACAAAAGTACCTGTAAAATAAAACCTAACCTAAGTTACAATAACACCTAACACTACACTATAATTAAATAAATTAACTAAATTAAATACAATTAAATAAATTAAATTAGCTAAAGTACAAAAACAAACACTAAATTATAGAAAATAATAAACAAATTACAGATATTTAAACTAATTACATCTAATCTAATAGCCCTATCAAAATAAAAAAGCCCCCCAAAATAAAAGAAAAACCCTAGCCTAAACTAAACTACCAATAGCCCTTAAAAGGGCCTTTTGCGGGGCATTGCCCCAAAGTAATCAGCTCTTTTACCTGTAAAAAAAAATACAAACAACCCCCCCAAATAGCAAAACCTACCATCCACACAAACAACCCCCCAAATAAAATACTATCTAAAAAAACCTAAGCTCCCCATTGCCCTGAAAAGGGCATTTGGATGGGCATTGCCCTTAAAGGACAGTTAGCTCTTTTGCAGGCCCAAACCCTAACCTAAAAATAAAACCCACCCAATACACCCTTAAAAAAACCTAACACTAACCCCCTGAAGATCGACTTACAGTTCTGAAGACCGGACATCCATCCTCAAGGAAGCGGCAGAAGTCTTCATCCAACCGGGCCGACGTCTTCAACGAAGACGGGAGAAGTCTTCATCCAAGCCGGGCGAAGTGGTCCTCCAGATGGGCAGAAGTCTTCATCCAGACAGCATCTTCTATCTTCATCCATCCGACGTGGAGCTGCTCCATCTTCAAGACATCCGACGCAGAGCATCCTCTTCTTCCGACGGACTAACGACGAATGAAGGTTCCTTTAAGTGATGTCATCCAAGATGGCGTCCCTTAGATTCCAATTGGCTGATAGAATTCTATCAGCCAATCAGAATTAAGGTAGATAAAATGCTATTGGCTGATGCAATCAGCCAATAGGATTGAGCTTGCATTCTATTGGCTGTTCCGATCAGCCAATAGAATGCAAGCTCAATCCTATTGGCTGATTGGATCAGCCAATAGGATTGAACTTCAATCCTATTGGCTGATTGCATCAGCCAATAGGATTTTTCTACCTTAATTTCGTTTGCTTGATAGAATTCTATCAGCCAATCGGGATCTAAGGGATGCCATCTTGGATGACATCACTTAAAGGAACCTTCATTCGTCGTTAGTCCGTCGGAAGAAGAGGATGCTTCGCGTTGGATGTCTTGAAGATGGAGCCGCTCCGCATCAGATAGATGAAGATAGAAGATGCCGTCTGGATGAAGACTTCTGCCCGCCTGGAGGACCACTTCGCCCGACTTGGAGGAAGATTTCTCCCAGCTTTGTTGAGGACTTCGGCCTGGCTTGAATGAAGACGTCTCCAGGTAAGTCAATCTTCAGGGGGTTAGTGTTAGGTTTTTTTAAGGGTGTATTGGGTAGGTTTTATTTTTAGGTTAGGGACTTTGGGCAGCAAAATTGCTAACTGCCCTTTTAAGGGCAATGCCCATCCAAATGCCCTTTTCAGGGCAATGGGGAGCTTAGGTTTTTTTAGATAGTATTTTATTTGGGGGGTTGGTTGTGTTGGTGGTGGGTTTTACTGTTGTGGGGGTTGTTTGTATTATTTTTTTTTTACAGGTAAAAGAGCTAATTACTTTGGGGCAATGCCCCGCAAAAGGCCCTTTTAAGGGCTATTGATAGTTTAGTTTAGGCTAGGGTTTTTTTTTATTTTGGGGGGGCTTTTTTATTTTGATAGGGCTATTAGATTAGGTGTAATTAGTTTAAATATCTGTAATTTGTTTATTATTTTCTGTAATTTAGTGTTTGTTTGTTTTTGTACTTTAGCTAATTTAATTAAATCTATTTAATTGTATTTAATTTAGTTAATTTATTTAATTATAGTGTAGTGTTAGGTGTTATTGTAACTTAGGTTAGGTTTTATTTTACAGGTACTTTTGCATTTATTTTAGCTAGTTAGTTATTAAATAGTTAATAACTATTTAATAACAATTCTACCTAGTTAAAATAAATACAAACTTGCCTGTAAAATAAAAATAAACCCTAAGCTAGATACAATGTAACTATTAGTTATATTGTAGCTAGCGTAGGGTTTATTTTATAGGTAAGTATTTAGTTTTAAATAGGAATAATTTAGTTAATGATAGTAATTTTATTTATATTTATTGTAATTATATTTAAGTTAGGGGGTGTTAGGGTTAGACTTAGGTTTAGTGGTTAATAAATTTAGTATAGTGGCGGCGATGTTGGGGGCGGCAGATTAGGGGTTAATAAGTGTAGGTAGGTGGCGGCGATGTTAGGAACGGAAGATTAGGGTTAATAATATTTAACTAATGTTTGCAAGGTGGGAGTGCGGCGGTTTAGGGGTTAATATGTTTATTATAGTGACTGCGACGTTGGGGGCGGCAGATTAGGGGTTAATAAGTGTAGGTAGGTGGCGGTGACATTGGGGCGGCAGATTAGGGGTTAATAAATATAATGTAGGTGTCGGCGATGTTGGGGGCTGCAGATTAGGGGTTCATAAATATAATGTAGGTGGCAGCGGTGTCCGGAGCAGCAGATTAGGGGTTAATAATATTTAACTAGTGTTTGCGAGGAGGGAGTGTGGCGGTTTAGGGGTTAATATGTTTATTATAGTGGTGGCGATGTCCGGAGCGGCAGATTAGGGGTTAATCATTTTATTTTAGTGTTTGCGGGAGGGCCTCGGTTTAGGGGTTAATATGTAGTTTATGGGTGTTAGTGTACTTTTTAGCACTTTAGTTATGAGTTTTATGTTACGGCGTTGTACCATAAAACTCTTAACTACTGACTTTTAAATGCGTTAGGACTCTTGACAGGGTAAGGTGTACTGCTCACTTTTTGACCTCCCAGGACAGACTCGTAATACCGGCGCTATGGAAGTCCCATAGAAAAAAGACTTTACGAAGTTTACGTAAGACGTTTGGCGGTAAGGCCAATGAAGTGTGCGGTGCCCCTAAACCTTCAAGACTCATAATACCAGCGGGCGTTAAAAAGCAGCGTTAGGACCTCTTAACGCTGCTTTTTTACCCTAACACAACTCGTAATCTAGCCAATTGCATTTACAGAGAACAAGCACAAATAATAACTAACTCATTTTGTGTAGCAGTCCAGCTTTACATCTGAATAACAATGCTGCTGTGTGGTATAGGTATCAGTGTTATAGAAATGTATGTGTAGAAATTACTCATTCCCATAGTGGCTACTATACCTACCTCAGTTCTTGCCCTCAACATTAATATATTTAGCAAATATCTAGGGTCCAGGACTGAAATAATTCTAATGGGTGAACAAATCCTAATAAAAATAAATAACAAATCCAGCCTCTACATGAAAAACAATTGTTTTTATTACTCATAGGATCCAAACATAATAAACAATAACATTTCAAGCCTGTACCATGCTGTTAATTTCATTTTTTAACCCATTCCCATCCCACTGCAATTAACCCTAATCATAACCTTCCCCACTGCAAATAAACTGAATATCTGTTCCTATTCCCCCACTAGAATTAACCTTTACTTTGACTTCATCATTACCCAAAAAACTAATGGCTGATGTACCCCACCACTTTTATCATAACAAAAAACTCCCCAATCCCTCCTTAAATCGAAACTTACATACAACACTACAAATACCCACTACATGATACCACTTTAGTACCCCACTAAGGGCTAGATTACAAGTGGAGGACTAATTTATCGCACACTTGTAAACTGGCAAATTACAAGAGTCTGGTTATTCCTACCACAAGCTAGCAGTAGTAATTAGCGCTTTGAAAATTAACCAGAGATCAATTTTTAGTTGGTGAGTGTGGGGTGTTAGAAAAAAAATGGGCACTGAAAAGTGCCTTTACATTGTCGTCTATGGGGAACAGTTTGTTCCCCATGTCTCACGGCATGAGAACGACGTTCCCAATAGAGCCTATGGAAGTGCGCCCTTGTGAGCGCTAAGCTTCCGTGCAATGCGAACGCAAGGTAGTGTTCGCAATGCAGGCCATTTCTAATACCAGCGCACAATTGTATGTTCTAGTATTACAAGTGGAGCGCAAATATCGCGCTAGCGGAAGAGCAATTTTGCACTCCACTCGTAATCTGGCCCTAAATATGCCCCCATGACACTTATACAGTAGGTCACCCATTCCTATTTGATCCTTACCACAGTGCAAATGACTCCATAACACCTTACCACCTAAATTACACAAAACTATTTTTACTTAAAGGGACAGTCTAGTCCAAAATAAACTTTCATGATTCAGCTAGGGCATGCAATTTTAAATAACTTCCCAACTTACTTTAATCACAAATTTTGCTTTGTTCTTTTGTTATTCTTAGTTGAAAGCTAAACCTAAGAGGTTCATATACTAATTTCTTAGACCTTGAAGGCCGCCTCTTATCTGAATGCATTTTGGCAGTTTTTCCCCACTAGAGGGTGTTAGTTCATGTGTGTCATATGTACGTTGAGTTACCTAGAAGACAGAACTGATTGGCTAAAATGCAAGCCTGTCAAAAGAACTAAAATAAGGGGGCAGTTTGCAAAGGCTTAGATACAAGGTAATCACAGAGGTAAAAAGTGTGCTGTTTCTGCAAAACTAGGCAATGGGTAATAAAGGGATTATCTATCTTTTAAAATAAAAATAAAAATTCTGGTGTAGACTGTCCCTTTAAAAAATATTATCTAATGGGATTTCAGTATTCAGACTCTTCTGTTTTCCTCTTCTGAAACAATCATGTTTGGTTAATCAGTTTAACTAGTCAGGATGGTAGACTGGTCTATATGTCATAATTGAGACTACCTGATATTCTGATTGGTTAATTTTATATATACTACAATAAAGGTTATAGTTAGGAAGCTTGTTATGGACAGTCTTTATTCTAGACAAGACTGCCCTTTTAATTCTGTTTTAAATCTTGCAGTTAAAGGGACACTAAACCCAATTTTCTTCTTTCATGATTCAGATAGAGCATGCAATTTTAAGCAACTTTCTAATTTACTACTATTATCAATTTTTCTTCATTCTCTTGCTATATTTATTCAAAAAGCAGGAATGTGATGCATAGGAGCCGGCCCATTTTTGGTTGAGAACCTGGGTTATGCTTGCTTATTGGTGGGTAAATGTAAGCCTCCAATAAGCAAGCCCTATCCATGGTGCTGAACCTAAAATGGGCTGTCTGCTAAGATTTACATTCCTGCTTTTAAAATAAAGATAGCAAGAGAACGAAGAAGAGTTGATAATAGGAGTAAATTAGAAAGTTGCTTATAATGTCATGCTCTATCTGAAGTATGAAAGAAAAAAATTAAGTTCAGTGTCCCTTTAATATCTTACTCTAAGACAACTTTTATAATTAGATTTAAAATATATCATATCACCTTTCATAGTAACTGGAAGATTGTTAAAAGATGGAAAAAATCAGATGATTTATTTTAATACATCAAATAGAAATTAGGCTATATCCATTATTTAAAGAAGAGCAGAAACCTTAAGATGTGTTTGTGTGTGGGTTTTACCCTAAATATATCAAATACCTTGGTTATGGGTAGTAAAATAAATAAATACTTTAAAAATATCTAAAAATGTTGTAATATGCTTTTATCAATGTATTCATTTTCTATAATTTAAATCTGGGTGACAAGAGCAGGGGTGGCGGGTGCTTCTTGCTTGCCACAATGCTGGGCGAACTGGTTCCAAGAGTGAACTTGTCCACCCAGAAATTGATAAATGAAGCCCATAGTGTCAAGGGAACATTTCCTCTAACACAAGGGCTGATTTCTAATTACACTTTTTTGTCTCCAAACTGCTTCTCCCAAACACATGTGCATTTATTGTTTTGCTGGCATTTTTATATATTCATTGTAAATGCTCTCTCTATATTTGTACAACCCTAATTAACCTGGCAATAATAGTTACTATTGTATTATCTTCTATTAGAAAATAGTTTTGTTATTTCCAGTAAAAAGGGTATAATTACACTGATTTATTGCCACAATTGTTTTACTATCTATCTATCTATCTATCTATCTATCTATCTATCTACTGTGTAAGTCCAAGGCCACCATTAGATTTGTCGTTTTAGCAAGGTTTTGATGACCATCCACATTTATTTTTCAGTCTCTTTATTAAGATACAAACAGAAAATACAGAAAATATGTACAAAAATATAAAAAAAAAACCCACAATTTTCAGAACAAAATGACTTCTTCGAGCAAAAGTCAGTATTTAGTGTTTCCTCCCTTTGCACTAAGCACATCTTGAACTCTATTGGAGAGACTGTCTTTCAGCACTTCCCAGAGTTCTTCTTTAGATTTAAGTTGTCTTTTATTTCTTTCTCTGTTCAGTTGATCCCATACTGCCTCTATAATATTCAGGAGACCAGTCCTTGACTGTCAGTGTTTTATCAACTGTTTTCTCTCCAAATATGATTTCACTGCATTAGCAGTGTGCTTGGGATCATTATCATGCTAAACAATAAAAACCATTCCCAATCAGGCGCTTTCTAGAAGGAATGGCAGGATGAAATAAAACCTGTCTGCACTTTTTAGCATGCATGATCCCATCAATTTGGACAATATCGTAACACAACTCACAGAAATGCAGCCCCAAATCAGGACAGACCGTCCACCATGTTTCACTGAAGACCACAAGCACTCATTCTTCCATCTGTCTCCAACTCTTCCTCTCATATATTGTTGACGATTGGACCCAAAAATGTCAAACTTGGATTTGTCACTCCATAATACTCTCTTCCACTGATCTTCATTCCAATCTTTGTGAGCTTTAGCATATCTTAGCCTTTTCAACCTGTTCCCCTTCCGAAAAAGTGGTTTCTTGGCTGCTACCCTTCCACAAAGATCATTCCTGGTTAAGCTTCTTCATACTGTAGAAAGGTCAATTCGGCATCCCAATGAAGCTGACAGATGCTGAGCCAGATCCTTGCTCAACTTCTTCCGGTCTCTCAAAGAAGAAACTCAGAGAAACTTCTCATCAGATTTTGAAAGTTTTCTTGTCCTTCCAGTCCTTTTTTGTTCTTGACCTCTCCTTATTCTTCAAATGTCTTTAAAACAGCTTGAATACCACATCTTGAGTATACAGTTTGTTTGCTGATTTCCCTTTGAGATTGGCGTTGCTGATGCAAAAGTATGATTTTATGTCTGTCAAATTCTGTGATCTTTGGCATTTTGAATGGATGATGTAATTGAAAGTTGGTCATATTAGCAAGTTTCCAATGAATTAGTATCATACCACATGTGTATGTAATGCTCAAGCATGTCTTGCACAAACCTGGTGTAATAGACCTTTTTCAAAGCAGTCATTTTGACATGAACTAGTAGGACAAATACAGGTGTTAGCAATGACATTAATTAGGGTTCCATTCTATTTAGGTTTACAAGAGCAAGGTTCCTGCTATTTGTGTAAAGGGAGGTCACACTAAATAATTGCCACTTTTGCCTATAGAAGCTATTTTTTCTGATTGTATTCTGTTTCTTTTTTAACATACACCATGGCCTGCTCTGAGTGCTGGTGGAGAATTATAAAAAATTGTCCTCCTACCCCCACCTCACAAAATTATAAAGTATCCCATTCACTATATGGCCAAACAAAAATGATGTCCAAATTCCTATTACTTATGTTACTTGCTCTTACAAATGATGTAGAGTCTAACCCTGGTCCCCCAACAAATTCCATTCCTAGCCTTCCAGCTAAAAAAGTCCTGTCCTTTGTGCATTGTAATATCTGCAGCTTACTGCCAAAAATCGATGCACTGCAAGAATGGTGTTCACATTACAAGCCCAATATCACTGTGATCTCTGAATCGTGGCTAACCACAAAAATACCTGACTCTGCCATTGCAATGCATGGGTATTCAAGCCATTAAAATGACAGAGCAAAAAGAGGAGGCAGCATTGTAATTTATTTTGACAATTCCATAAAGTACACCCCCTTGCAAAAATGTAACTCTCCTGACACCTTTGATTTCCTTTATGGCACAATTGAGATCCCATGCAGTAAATCAATCATTGTTGCAGGAATCTACTGCCCACCTAGCTCCCCTGTGCATTCCCTTTCTGACATAGCCCAGCTCCTTACTAAAACCATAGCGCAAAACCCAAAAAGTGAAATTTTGGTCTTTGGAGATTTTAATATTGATTGGCTAAATCCTAAAAATAATAGTTCTTGCTCGCTGTTTAAGACTTTGTAGCTAGCACAATTAATCTCCTCCCCAACTCACATAAACATTAAAAGCCATAACCACAACCCTGCTCAATTGGATTCTCTCCACTTCTCCTGACCGAATCCAGGAGGCAGGTGTTCTCCCTAACAGTTTCAGTGACCACTGCTTAGTGTACTGCGTGCGCAAAATAAAGGCTACTAAATCCTCTCCCAAGGTTAAAATCACCAGGTCCTTCAAGAAATGTAATCTTCAATCATTTCTAAATGACATCAAGAACCTCCCCTCGCACAGATTAAACCTATTCCCAGATATAGACTCTGCAGTTGAATTCTGTCAGTCCAAACTCCTACAAGTTTGGAATTTGCTTGCCTTCGCTGCATAAGGTGAGAGTAAAAGGAGCACATATGAATTGGATCACATCTGACCTAATTCAAATGTACCAGTTTTGGGATTCTTTGTGGTCAAAGTTCAAGCATACTGGCTCTATGAACAATCACTGTGTATATAGACAATGGCAAAATATATGTACTAAACAAACAAAATTGACCAAGGCCCAATATTTCTGTCAAAATCTGAACAATAACATATCAAACCCTAGAAAGTTTTGGAAAGTCATAAATAACTTACACACTCTCCCAATCCACTCCAAACCCTCCACTGTCAAAGTGGACAACCAAAGAGCAAAGCAGAGCGGAAACTCCAAAGAGTGTGTCACATACTGAAACAGCGAGAGTACAGACGCCAAAGAGTGTGTCACTTACTAAAACATCCAGAGCAGAGACTCCAAAGAGTGTGTCACATACTGAAACAGCAAGAGTACTGACGCCAAAGAGTGTGTCACTTACTAAAACATCCAGAGCAGAGACTCCAAACAGTATGTCACATAGTGAAACATGCAGAGCACAAAACCCATGTGTCTCATAACGAAACATTGTGAGCAATAACAGCCACCCCACATGCCACTTTAAGACAAAGGGATATGAGTAATAAAAACAGCTATCCCTTTAAGACACACAGTTTGAGGGCATATAATGATATGAATATGTGATAAAATCCTCCCCACCTGCACATTTAAGAAGAAAACACTTGTTTAATGGCTATGATACCTATGGCTGTCACACATGGGCAGTTTGAGGGTTATGAATATCGGACAAAATTTCCTCTGCTTCTATTGAGCATGCATGGGGGTTGAGTTGCCTGTTTAAGAGGTAAATGTCTCTCCCTTCAGATTTTGCTACTGGTAGCTCTGCGCATGCCTAATTGCATTCCATGCATTCCTTTCAGTCAGCTGTGGAATGCAATTGCCTCATACTGAGCATGCTCAGTTTGAGGGTAGCAAAATCAGACACGGTTTGAAAATCAGATAGAACACCAGCAATTGCTAAACCTGTCACAACCTTAATTAATGAATCCAATGGGGGGTAGTTATCAAGCCGTCTACTTTTCTGGCTTCGCCGGCCCAATACGTCCGCCTAAGCTCGCCTACCTTCGCCGCCGCGGACCTTGAATACGTTCGCCTAAGTTATCAAATAAAGCTGTCAAAAAGCCGCGGGGCGATGAGCAGCGGACTGTGACAGTTATCACTCATCCGATCTCGCTGCCCTTCGGCTTTTTCCCAGCTTTATTGCTAGCCTGTCACTAAGCACTCACACTAAACTACACTGTTCTATCCCTATACCGGCGCCCCCGGAGCCCCCCGCAACTAAATAAAGTTACTAACCCCTAAACCGCCGCTCCTAGACCCCGCCGCAAGTCTTATAAATGTATTAACCCCTAAACCGCCGCTCCTAGACCCCGCCGCAAGTCTTATAAATGTATTAACCCCTAAACCGCCGCTCCCGGACACCGCTGCCACCTACAGTATACCTAGTAACCCCTATCCTGCCCCCCCTATACCGTCGCCCTCTATTATAAAATTATTAACCCCTATCCTGCTGATCCCGCACCTCTCCGCAACTAAATAAATAGTTTAACCCCTAAACCGCCGCTCCATGAACCCGCCGCAACCTATAATAAATTTATTAACCCCTATCCTGCCCCCCACTACGCCGCCGCCACTGTAATAAAATTATTAACCCCTAAACCTAAGTCTAACCCTAACCCTAACGCCCCCTAACTTAAATATTAATTAAATACATCTAAATAAATTAACTCTTATTAACTAAATGAATCCTATTTAAAACTAAATACTTACTTATAAAATAAACCCTAATATAGCTACAATATAACTAATAATTATATTCTAGCTATCTTAGGATTTATATTTATTTTACAGGTACCTTTCAATTTATTTTAACCAGGTACAATAGCTATTAAATAGTTATTAACTATTTAATAGCTTACCTAGCTAAAATAAAGAGAAATGTACCTGTGAAATAAATCCTAACCTAAGTTACAATTCCACCTAACACTACACTATACTTTAATAAATTATTCCTATTTAAAAATAAATACTTACCTGTAAAATAAACCCTAAGATAGCTACAATGTAATTAATAATTATATTATAGCTATCTTAGGATTTATATTTATTTTACAGGTAACTTTGTATTTATTTTAGCTAGTTAGAATAGTTATTAAATAGTTATTAACTATTTAATAACTACCTAGCTAAAAGAAATACAAAATTACCTGTAAAATAAATCCTAACTTAAGTTACAATTAAACCTAATACTACACTATCATTACATTAACTAAATAAATTAACTACAAATAACTACAATGAAATACAATTACATAAACTAACTAAAGTACAAAAAATAAAAAAAGCTAAGTTACAAAAAATAAAAAAATAAGTTACAAACATGTTAAAAATATTACAACAATTTTAAGCTACTTACACCTAATCTAAGCCCCCTAATAAAATAACAAACCCCCCCAAAATAAAAAAAATCCCTACCCTATTCTAAATTACATAAATTTCAAAGCTCTTTTACCTTACCAGCCCTTAAAAGGGCCATTTGTGGGGGCATGCCCCAAAAAGTTCAGCTCTTTTGCCTGTAAAAGAAAAATACAACCCCCCCCAACATTAAAACCCACCACCCACATAACCCTAATCTAACCCAAACCCCCCTTACAAAAACCTAACACTAATCCCCTGAAGATCATCCTACCTTGAGTCGTCTTCACTCAGCCGAGCCACCGATGGAACTGAAGAGGACATCCGGAGCGGAAGAAGTTAATCCTCCAAGCGGCGCTGAAGAAATCTTCCATCCGATGAAGTCATCATCCAGGCGGGTTTTAATGTTGGGGGGGGGGTTGTATTTTTCTTTTACAGGCAAAAGAGCTGAACTTTTTGGGGCATGCCCCCACAAATGGCCCTTTTAAGGGCTGGTAAGGTAAAAGAGCTTTGAAATTTATGTAATTTAAAATAGGGTAGGGATTTTTTTTATTTTGGGGGGGTTTGTTATTTTATTAGGGGGCTTAGATTAGGTGTAAGTAGCTTAAAATTGTTGTAATATTTTTAACATGTTTGTAACTTATTTTTTTATTTTTTGTAACTTAGCTTTTTTTATTTTTTGTACTTTAGTTAGTTTATGTAATTGTATTTCATTGTAGTTATTTGTAGGTAGTTTATTTAGTTAATTTAATGATAGTGTAGTATTAGGTTTAATTGTAACTTAAGTTAGGATTTATTTTACAGGTAATTTTGTATTTCTTTTAGCTAGGTAGTTATTAAATAGTTAATAACTATTTAATAACTATTCTAACTAGCTAAAATAAATACAAAGATACCTGTAAACTAAATATAAATCCTAAGATAGCTATAATATAAGTATTAATTACATTGTAGCTATCTTAGGGTTTATTTTACAGGTAAGTATTTATTTTTAAATAGGAATAATTTATTAAAGTATAGTGTAGTGTTAGGTGTAATTGTAACTTAGGTTAGGATTTATTTCACAGGTACATTTCTCTTTATTTTAGCTAGGTAAGCTATTAAATAGTTAATAACTATTTAATAGTTATTGTACATGGTTAAAATAAATTGAAAGGTACCTGTAAAATAAATATAAATCCTAAGATAGCTATAATATAATTATTATTTATATTGTAGCTATATTAGGGTTTATTTTAAAGGTAAGTATTTAGTTTTAAATAGGATTCATTTAGTTAATAAGAGTTAATTTATTTAGATTTATTTAATTAATATTTAAGTTAGGGGGCGTTAGGGTTAGGGTTAGACTTAGGTTTAGGGGTTAATAATTTTATTACAGTGGCGGCGGCGTAGTGGGGGGCAGGATAGGGGTTAATACATTTATTATAGGTGGCGACGGTGTAGGGGGGGCAGATTAGGGGTTAATACATTTAATATAGGTTGCGGCGGGTTCAGGGAGCGGCGGTTTAGGGGTTAATACATTTATTATAGTTGCGGTGGGCTCCGGGAGCGGCGGTTTAGGGGTTAATATGTATAGAGTAGCTTGCGGTGGGCTCCGGGAGCGGCGGTTTAGGGGTTAATATGTATAGAGTAGCTTGCGGTGGGCTCCAGGAGCGGCGGTTTAGGGGGTAATAACTTTATTTAGTTGCGGCGGTGTAGGGGGGGTCAGATTAGCGGTGTTTAGACTCGGGGTACATGTTAGGGTGTTAGGTGTAGACAGCTCCCATAGGAATCAATGGGATGTCTGTCAGCAGCGAACTTGTACTTTCGCTATGGTCAGACTCCCATTGATTCCTATGGGATCCGCCGCCTCCAGGGGTGGCGGATTGAAAACCAGGTACGCTGGGCCGGAAAAGTGCCGAGCGTACCTGCTAGTTTTTTGATAGCTAGCAAAAGTAGTGAGAATGTGCCGCACTTGTGTGCGGAACATCTGGAGTGACGTAAGAATCGATCTGTGTCGGACTGAGTCCGGCGGATCGAAGCTTACGTCACAAAATTCTACTTTTGCCGGTCTCGAGCCTTTGATAACTAAGGCGAATCAGCCTCGCCACAAATACGCTGCGGAATTCCAGCGTATTTGAGGTTGACGGCTTGATAACTACCCCCCTTTGTGTCTGGATACATACCCAATCTTTGGAAGACTTCAAGAGTAGTGCCTATCCATAAAAGTGGTGAGATAACCTTGGTTTCTAACTATCGCCCAATATCATTGCTCCCAGTATTGTCAAAAATCTTAGAAAAATGTGTCCATATGCAACTATGTGAGTATTACCAACAATCTATCTGACCCCTGATTTCGCCTGAATCACTCCACTACAACTGCCCTCCTAAAAGTTTGCAACAACATCCAAAATGGCATCGAACAAGGAGACCTAACTGGAGCAATTTTCCTTGATTTTGCAAATGCCTTTGACACAGTAGACCACGACATACTACTGCTCAAACGAAAAAACTCAGGTATTGGTGATCGTCCGCTAACCTGGTTTCGATCATATGTATCGGATCGATCACAATATGTCTCTATTTCTGACAGCGACTCCCTCCCTCTCCCAGTCATGTGTGGTATTCCCCAAGGTTCCATTCTTGGCCCCCTACTATTCACATTATTTATAAATGATCTGCCAAATGTCTGCAAATCCTCAACTGTACACATGTACACAGACAACACGGTAATCTATGCAAGCAAATCCGATCTGCCGCAGCTTGAGGCAGTGCTCCAAGACCAGTTCACAAAGGTAGAAAAGTGAATCTCAAAAAACAAACTCTTCCTAAACATTGACAAAACTGTCACACTACAAAATTCCCATCTACGCATCAAAACAAAATCAAATTGCACACTGACCGCAGTCCATTCTTTCAAATACTTGGGTATGTTGTTAGACCCCAATTTATATTTTGGCCTCCACATAGAAAAACTTGCATCTAAACTTTATCCAAAACTAGGTGCCCTGAACAGAAACAAATCCTGCCTAAGCCCTACAGCAAAGAAAAAGATTGTACAGCAAATACTGATGCCAAATATTGATTATGGGGATGTAGTATATGCATCTACACCGCAAACTCACCTTAATAAACTTAATACATTGTATAACTAGTTCTGCTGCTTTGTGCTACAATGAAACTACTGGACCCACCATTGTGACATGTTAAAAGAACTAAACTGACTGTCGCTGGAATCCAGACGCACCCTCCATCTTTCCAGCCTTGGCCTCCATATGCAGCGTCGCCCGCAAAAGCCGGCGACGCCAGATTTTACGTGATTTTGGTATTACATATATGGCGTAGCATACAAGTTACGCGCATATATTTCACCCTTCAGACGTATTTTTTTTACCCATAGACTAACATAGAACAGACGCGCAATTTGGTATCCAATATACAGTGTAAGGACTTATGCGCGCAGAATTCAGAGAATCTACTCCATTCTTATCTTGCCACAAATTGCAGGCGCAGGAACCCTTGCACTGACTAAAAAAGCAACGTAACTCCCTGACGGGGACCCCACTGCTCCCCCTGTCCTCTCCAATACTCCTCTCCCTGCCATCCTCACACTAAATCACACTACACACACTCACACTCACTCCCAGTTCAATCACACACAATCACAACCAAACACTCAGCCTATCACACTGTAAAATTAAAATAAAATGTGTGGTGTTAGAAAAAAAAGTGTGGTGTATTTTGTATATGTATGTATGCAAAATGTGTGCAATATGTAAAAATATGTGTAAGTGTACAAGCTTAATCAAAGAACAATGCGACCTAACTAACTCCTCTGTTTGCGCCTCTCTCTCTACTCTGACTAATCCTCCACTCCACGGTAGTGTGCTGTAGCTCAAAGAACAATCGCATTTATATTTGAAATTGCGGTTCATTTTTATGAGTGTTAGCCTAATTTGCATAAAACTACTGTTTATTGACACTTTCCATATAGAAAATACTGGCATACTAAAATGTGTATTTGCGCACATTTCAGAAGATTGCCAGTTTGTCCTACTTACGCCAGTTTAGCATCTAATGGCGCAATATATGTAATACCCCGATGTGCAAGGTGAAATTATGGGCGGCGCGGGTTCCCACGCTTGTGCCGAAACCTGCACCGTATATTTGATTGCGCCCCTTGTGTTTAAGAGCTTTTCTAGGAAACTCCCACCCTACCTGAGCAGAATCCTCTCCCTGGCTGTTCCCACCTCCTATAACCTCCGATCCAGTACCAGCAGATTATTTAATTTGCCTCAATACAAAAAGAAAGCAGCTCAATCCTCTTTTCCTACAGAGCACCACAATTATGGAACGTACCTCCTGCACACTTTCAAACCTTCCCCAAGCCTAAAATCCTTTAAGAGATTCGTCTCTACATATCTCAAAACAGAATGCACCTGTCATGGTTGATTATATATTTCCTACCTGTTTTATGTTAAATGTTGCATATATTATGTATTAATCTTGTTTTTTGTATTTTATTGTCCCCTATTGTATCAATGCACTGTTTTGTGGACCCAGGACATACTTGAAAATGAGAGAAATCTCAATGTAACTGTCCTGGTAAAATATTTTATAAATAAATAATAATAAATAAATAATACTGCATACAAATATCCTGTATTTTCTGGTTGTATTCTAATAAAGAGATTGAGAAATCATTATATGTGGTTGCTATACCATTGCTAAAACAACAAATCTAATGGTGACTTTAGACTTTTGTACTGTACTGTGTATGTGTGTGTACATATATACTGTATATATATATATATATT